>NC_064305.1:53174636-53249252 GCF_023373825.1 Bactrocera dorsalis
AAAAGTATAATTAAGAGCAAGGTATTGTACCAAAATTAAGTAAGCCATTAATTAAACTCATATTAAAGTCTCGTTTATAAAATGTTTATGCAATAAATAACATTGTATCAACAACACTACACTTGTGATGTATATACATATATGTATATGTGTGTACATATGTATTTGTATTCACAGCTTACATTTGTATATCAGGTGATGGGCGAACAAGTGTATTTGTGCCGAGTCCAATGCGCACGAAATGTTTTAACCACCGAGCTATAAATACAATATTAATGTGGCATGTAGGCCATATCGCCGCCGAGTAATGCGAACGTGCAACATTGCAGCGCACAGCAACTTGTAGTGGCTCGTAAATTTTGTGACGGTTATTATTTAGCAACGAAAAGTCGTCCATTTCCGCTTTTAAAAAGCGTAATCTGGTATTTCCGGTTGGTTCGCTGCACATTTCGTTTAGTATTAATGGTAGTACTGGCTTAGTTGCACAGCCAACACAAGCAAAGGCTAATGAACGCATTCGTGAATGCAGTGCTTAGCCAAAGCAATAAATTATTTAAAAAGTGCAATTAAAACGCACAAATGCACATTAGCGGCCAGCGAGTGCGTTAGGAATACTACTTACATATGTACATATATGTATATACATATATTTATATATTAATAGAGATCTACTTAGGTCACATATCTACAAACATAGCAGGTAGGTATTATATAAGAGTCAGACATTTAGAACGTATTCAGTGACCCAATTTCTGCGCTAGTTGCTCTTACGAAAAGGTGATTGACTCTTGGAGATTATTTGCTGGTACATAATGGTATTTTGCAACGCTTTTATTACCTTCATTTGAATGTAAGTATGTATGTAACCTTTTCCAGTCCATCTATAACTTGTGTAAAAATGCCCGTGGCACCTCCCCTTTTTTAGGTGCAATCCATTAAGTATTCTGAGGGTCCGAAACAGAGAGCTGAGGGTACTCCAGGTGAACCTCCACAAAAATAAGATCACCTCTGCCGAGCTTCTTCTCAACCTAGATAAAGGCGGCTACATCAGCAGTTAAGATAGTCAATCTCAATACGAAACTGATGAAGAAGAATTAGCTATGGAAACAGACTGGATTTTGAAGAAAAATAAAAGGCCTAGTAAGCGAAGCTTCACCAGAAATGATCTTAAAAGAAAATACTTTTTCATCGAGTGAAAACCACACAGTTAAAAATGAAAAACCGAAATATGAACCGCGGCCTCCACCTATTATGATTTCGAATATCTCTAATTATAAAGAACTAAATAACATAATTAAAGATAATACTAAGGGTTCATTTGTATTTAAACTTTTAAATAACGATATTCATAAGATAAGCGTTACATCAAGTGATGACTACAGATCAGTGACAAAAATGGTATTCCTTTGAAGACAAACAAACGCGTCCAATAAAGGTCATGATTAAAAATCTCCACCATTCGTGCAGCATTAGTGATATTATCGCTGATTTAAAAGAACAAGGTTTAAATGTTATGAACGTCGTAAATAAACTCAAGTGGAAAACACGAGAACCTTTAAACATGTTTTTAGCCACTTTTGATTCTAATGAAGACATCAAGAAAATTTATGAAATCAAACACATGGATGTATTGTTGCCAAGGAGCTTCAAAGTATTCGTAACAAAACCTTGAAGAAACAAAAAATTTCCACAAATTTGCCCAGTACATCAAAAAATCTACCCATTGGTAATAAAAGTACTGTCAACAAGCAGGATCGTGTACAGACGAGTAAGCTCACTTTTTCTGAAGTATTGAAAAACAACTCAAATGTGGTGAACGAAAAACAAAACACAAAGATTACCGAAGACCTACTAACTCAAATCCTTGAGAAGTTAAATAAACAAGAAAAATTCAATAACGATCTGTGCAGCCGTTTGGATAACCTCGAAAAAAATAAAAATAAAACAAAATCTAAGGTATGAATGGTGCTCTCCGAGTTATGACATGGAATGCAAATGGACTATTAAAGCACCAAGAAGAGCTTCTACTTATTTTACAAAAAGAGAAAATAGATGTATGTCTAATATCCGAAACTCATTTTACGAGACACAGCCATACAACTTTCCAAAATTACGATGTCTATCATACAATCCACCCTAGTAATTGTGCGAGGGGAGGCACTGCTGTTATTGTTAAAAACAGCATTAAACATTATGAGGATAGAAAAATCAGTACGCACAATATTCAAACCACAAGTATTACATTAAAAGCAATGAACCAACCCTTGTCAATTACTGCAATATATTGCCCGCCGAGATACAAAATCCTCGTTGAAGAATATAAAGAACTTCTCAATATGCACAAACACAAATTTATTATGGGAGGCGACTTTAACGCTAAGCATGTTTACTGGGGATCGCGCCTAACGACAGCTAAAGGGCGAGACTTATTCCAGGCAGCTCAGGAAACCGGGTGTGAGTTTGTATCGACCGGAACTCCAACTTATTGGCCAACGGACACCAACAAAATACCAGATGTTATAGACTTCTTTATAACCAGGAAAATATCTCGAAATTTCATAGAAATAGAAGGTGGGTTAGATCTAAGCTCTGATCACTCCCCATTATATTTAACAGTAAGTGAAACACTAATTCAAAGAGATACTAGTCTGAAGTTATACAACAAAAATACGGACTGGACTTCGTTCAAACAAATACTTCAGACTAAAATAAAGTGTCCGAAAATCACAACAATTGAACAACTAGAGTTAGAAGTTAACACATTTACGAAAGAAATTCAACAAGCAGCTTGGGATAATACTCCGGAGATAAAGCGGAAAATTATAGGTTCAAATTACCCTAAAGAAATAAAAATCCTTCTAATTAAGAAAAGAAAGTTACGACGGAAATGGCAACAAACCCGCTCACCTCTCGACAAAATCAACCTTAATAAGGCAACAGCAGAATTAAAACGAGAAATTGCTCATATTAAGAATGAATCAATTAATAAATATTTATCTCAACTATCCGCTGACAAAAAAGATGATTACTCACTCTGGAAAAGTACAAAGTATCTGAAACGTCCAATAAGTCACGTTGCACCACTAAAAGTTGCTTCAAATACATGGGCTAGAAGTGATTGTGATAAAGCTAATGCATTTGCAAAACACCTAGCTGAAACTTTTCGTCCAAACGAGGATAGTGAAATCGCGTTCCTCAGTAGTATTCAACAGGATCATGCAACAATCCCAGCAATCACCATTTGTGAACTTAAAAGTGAAATTAAAAAGCTTAAAGTTAAGAAAGCAGCTGGCTTCGATTTAATTACAGCTGAAGTGTTAAAGCAGTTACCATACAAATGTTTACGGAAGCTCACCTATCTTTACAATACAGCAATCCGTCTGACACATTTTCCAAGCCTTTGGAAAGTCGCCGAAGTTGTTATGGTTCCTAAGCCAGGAAAGGATCCTCACGTAGTCTCGTCATATAGACCAATTTCACTACTTCCACAAATCTCAAAACTTTTTGAAAAATTAATTTATCTAAGATTAAAATCTATAATCGACGAAAAGCAGTTAATCCCATCGCATCAGTTCGGTTTTAGAAATAAGCATTCAACAATAGAACAAATTCACAGAATAACATCAGAAATAGAAAAATCCCTGGAGGAGGGAAACGTATGCTCAGCTGTATTCCTTGACGTTGCACAAGCGTTTGATAAGGTATGGCACGAAGGCCTTATGCAAAAACTAAAATCATGTCTTCCGGTTGAGTATTGTGCTCTTTTAGAATCATATATCACCACGAGATTTTTCCGTGTAAAACAAGGAAATGAATTCTCAAAACTTAAAGAAATTGAAGCAGGAGTTCCTCAGGGAAGTATCTTAGGTCCACTTTTATATATTCTGTATACAAGAGACTTACCGTTAGCACCAAACAGTATGACTGCCACTTTTGCTGATGACACCGCAATACTATGCGTCGAAAAAACAGCAGAAAAAGCTGCGCTAAACCTGCAACATGCGATCAACTCTGTAGTAAGTTGGACTAAAAAATGGAGAATAAAACTAAACGGTGGCAAATCGGTTCATGTAAATTTTACAAACAAAAGAATCACTTATCAACCTATAAGTATTCTAGATGTCTGCATACCATACGCAAATACAGCTAAATATCTTGGCATCACGCTTGATGCTAGATTACGTTGGAAAGAGCATATTAAAATAAAAAGGATTGAACTTAACCTGAAATTGTCGAAAATGAAATGGCTAATTGGGCGAAGGTCAAACCTGTCCATATACAACAAATTACTTCTTTATAAACAAATAATCAAGCCGGTATGGTCATATGGTGGTATAGGGGTGTGCCAATGATGGCAGTATTAATATTATACAACGTTTTCAAAACAAGGTGCTAAGAGGCATTGTAAATGCTCCCTGGTACTGCAGAAATGCGGATATTCATCGAGACCTAAGGATGAATACAGTCGCCGAAGAAATAAGGAGTCAGGCAGATGCCCACTACAAAAGGCTTAATGCACATGTGAGGACGCGAGGAGGCGAGAAATCTTCTTTTAGACACATGCCGCTCTAGTCGATTATGTCGCAAAAAACCACATAGCTTAGTTGGAAGCTAAAATATAAAGGAATTAATTAATTATTTACCATCTATGTATGAATATTACTATTAATTTCTATGTAATTCTTTTTTAAGTTATTCAAATCAAACTGCTCGTTAGTTTTGAAACTAGTTGTAGTGATATCAAACATTGTTAAAGTTTTAAAAATGTTTGTAATAAAAAAAAAAAAAGCAGGTAAGATGGTCGCTGGGCTAAAGTCATCAAACTACGCAACATACACCCCAGGCGTGAATAACAAGGAAGAACGGCAATATTGGTGAACTAAAACGTATACTCGCATATTGACCTCAGCGTTTCCACAGGTGACCTAACGATTGTGGCAATAAAGCGTGTCAAGGCCGAGCCTTTACTCCTTGCAACCTGTTATATGCCACACGAATGCGAGGCACCAACGGCAAAGCTTCAAAAGATGGCGGCTAAATTAAGCAGAAGAAAGCAGGTGTTGTTGGTGGACGCTGGTGCTATAGCCCATACGATTTGGCGTAGAGGTGAGTCACTACTCAATTTTATTTTACAAAATAATCTAGGGGTAGCTAAAGAGGTGAGAAACCTACGTATATAGGACCAACCTCCAGAAACGTCCTAGATATTACACTCTATACATAGTAGTAAAAATGTAATGTTAGAAAATTGGAGGGTTCTAAGTACACAGTCTTTCTCTGACCATAGGTTCATCTACTTCTCCATTAAATCCGATGCAAATACATATGTATAAGGCAAGAGGTGATAAGAAACACCAACTGGGATCTCTACAAGCAAATACAGTAATAGGTAACAGTCTTAGACCTTGCATTTATAACTCATATGAAGAGCCTGAAAGGAGCGTGATTGTATTCTCGAATGCGCTTAATATAGTTTTTCATTACGCCCCCATTACGCTGCGACTCAAGCCCAAAACGAATTTTTCAACTGGGCGAAGCTTACGGAAAGCGAGGACTGTTGGAATGAGTATAAAGACCTTCGAAGAGAATAAATTAGAGCGTAGGACAAAACGACAACCTTGGAGGAACTTTTTTAGCAGCTTTTAAAAGACCAACGAGGTGGCGAGGCTCTGAAAACTTGTATCTAAAAACCCCGCCTCGCTCGGTCTAATTCGCTAGAGTTGCGGAGAGTGGACAGGCAACTGAAGACTCATTAGCCGGCCTACTAAATGTGTATTTTCCAGGCTTTAAGCACGCAGTAAGCAAGTGGTATCCAGTCAAAATATGTTGGTCGTGTTATTCAACGTTGGATGACAAGCCTGTTTACCTCTAAAAGGATAAGAGCAGAATGGAACGACGATAGAACGACCTTGCATCCCATGCCATATTCGCTCCCATGGATAGTGGTGAATAAACTGCTAAGAAACTTAGACGACACAGCCGTTAAGATAATGGCATATGCGGACAAAATTACCATCTATAACCATTCTCAATACTAATACTGCTGCAGAATTGGGCGTCGCAAGCGCGTCTGGCGTTGAATACGGAGAAAATGGATCTGCTTGTATTCACAAGAAATGGAACACAATTCAGTCTCAAGGAAAAGTACCTTAATGTAGTTTTGGATAGCAAACTTCTGTGCAATCACAATGTGGAAGAAGGAGTGAAAAAAGCTAGCAAAGTCTTATAAGACCAATTCTGCAATACGGTGCAGTAGTATGGTGTACAAGCATACGGAAATCCACCTACCGGAACCAATGGAAAGGGTAAAGAGACTCGCTGCACTGTGCATAACTAACCACTCTAACGGCGGCTCTTGAACTAGTGCTAAACGTACCACCTATAAATCTCCTCGCTGAAAACTGTGCAGCAAAATCGGCGTAGCGACTACTGCCTGTAGGAGACTGTACATATAGAACCTTCGAGAATAGCTCGATGAGTAATGGCGGTTTGGCAAGCACCAACTATATTAATCCATTTTCCAACTGGAAGAGAAAGTTCATTGAAAACGATGGTTGGCTGGTCACTGTCTGGTGGTGGCACATGTCTGCAGAATGGAGCTGACAGATCAAAAAGTCTGCAGTTAATGTCAAGAGCAGGGCACCAGGAAATCAATGGATCACCTCTTGTGCACTTCTCTAGCATTGGCAAGGCTACGCTTTAAGAATATAGGGGCCTACGGTAGGAGACATCGGAAAAAGTATTGATAGTAAAGCCACAGAGTCTATTGAAATTCGCGTCAAGCGCAGGCATTCTAAAGGATAACTACTCGTCATGGACCTCGTAACTGAACTCCATTTGGTATCGCAAAAGACCAAAACTGGTCTATGCGTGACTCATTAGCCTATCAGGCTAAGCTAACCTTAAGGGGCTATACCAGTGTGATGCATGAAAAATTAGGCGACTTTCGTGAATTTTTTTAAGAGAAAGAACGCTATTGAATATTTCGAACTTCTTTGAACGTAATAAGGTATATTTTCAGCTATATTTTAAGATTTTTTTTTACAAAAATGTTGAAAAATAACAGAGTTATAGGCTGTCCTCGGAGGTGCCAAAAAAAGTACCCCAACTGCTGACATGATTTCGGCCAAATGAGTAGCTGAAACAAAAAAATTTAAAAAGTTTATTAAAC
This sequence comes from Bactrocera dorsalis, assembly GCF_023373825.1. Lineage (NCBI taxonomy): Eukaryota > Metazoa > Arthropoda > Insecta > Diptera > Tephritidae > Bactrocera > Bactrocera dorsalis. The sequence goes on from NC_064305.1 coordinate 53,181,808, forward strand.
TTTAAGATATTTCCTATACAATGACCTACGATCTTTGAAAAATATCAAAAATTAACAAAATGGCGTAATTTTGAAAAAAAAAAATCGTTTTTTTAAGTAGTTGTTTTTTTAATGCCAAATTGACAATTTTCAACCAATCAAAAAGATTGTATAGTAAATGTATTTAAAAATACTCAATTTTAATTTGAGTCGATCGGTCAATTTCTCGTTGAGATATGATGTCAGCAATTTTGAAAAATGTCGTTTCGAGAAAAAGGCGTTTAAAGTTTCACTTATACATATATACATACATATATGTTTGCACCTCTGAGCAGTCGCTCTTTAGAACGCTGCCATCCAAAAACTATTGAAGATAGGATCTTCTCGATTTCACAGGATATTTATGGAAATATAAGCTATCGAAAAAACAAATAATTTTTTTTTTGAAGTGTCAGACTGGTATAGCACCTTAAACCAAAATGCAATGCTAATAAAAAATATAAATGGAAACTAAAATCTTTAATTATTCAAAACGAAATGCATTCATAAGAACACAAACTGCGTTAATATGTTGAGTACATGAGGTTTATGATTCATATTGGTTTTATGAAAAACGGTTAAACGATTGGTTATGTTGGGGTTCGTTGTGCGGTTTCGAAATCAGTTCCTCCAACCAACAGGAAGACGTATGTACCGCTAAGTATTTAATGTCAGTTGCTAATGTCTATATGTATAATGAAAGTGGTCGCTGTAAATACATACATATGTATATCGAAATTGGACTTCATTTCGGTATTATCTCGCAACTGTATAAAATATATGTATATATTTTTATACCCTGAATAGGGTATATTAAGTTTGTCACGAAGTCACCCAGAAGGAAGCGTCGGAGACCCTATAAAGTGTATATATAAATGATCAGTATGTCGAGCTGAGTCGATTTAGCCATGTCCGTCTGTCTGTCCGTCTCACAGTGATTCGCCTGGATCATAGTAGGCGGACAAAAGTCAATGTAAACAATCAAATAATTGACAGTACTCTGATTATAACAACCCTTGATATGTCACAATTTTAAGTAAGAATTGCGCAAAATATTCTAATACGATTAAATACAAGTTTAATCGAGGTGATACGGTGTTATCATTTTATGTTTTCAATTTAAATAAAAAATACAATATCAATAGTGATTTAACAAGGTTTGGAGAGGAAAGCACGACTGTTGTTGAAATTTAATTTAATTTAGAAGGTATGTATGTATGTATATTTTATGTAATTTAATACTTGGTTTGCATTTAGCTAATACGTTGTACGGGGTTTTGAAAACTCATACAAAAATGTTTGTGTTCTTTTCATTTTCAAGTTTTTAACGCATGCAACTTTTTTTATCCACATACTATATATCCAAGCTAATGTTTGAATATTGTATAACGGCAACCTTAAACTATACAATGACCTTTGATCGATTAACACATCTTTCCCCCATAATTTTTAATTATTTTCGAGTCTATTTTTCATTAGTTGAAATGTAATGGACTTATGTATTAGTACGTATTTTATACATTCAAGTAAATGTTATTGTATGTTCTGAAATTTAAAAAAATAATTAAATCTATTTTTTACACAACTTTTTGTTTTCTATTCGTAAATATAAAAAAATATATTAATTTTTTAATGAAACTGAAAATCATTAATCAACACGACCAACACAATTAAATTTCAAACTAAAATATTTTTGTCCCCCTAGCTTGTATTAAACGATACACTGTGCGTCTGTCTGTCTGTCCGTCTGTCTGTTTGTATATATACGAACCAGTCCCTCAGTTTTTAAGATATCGTTTTGAAATTTTGCAAACGTCATTTTCTCTTGGTCGATAACGGACCACTATAACATATAGCTGCCATACTAACTGAACGATCGGAATCAAGTTCTTGTATGGAAAACTTTCACATTTGACAAGATATATTCACGAAATTTGGTATAGATTATTTTCTAAGGCAACAATGTAATCTCCGAAGAAATTGCTCAGATCGGTTAACTATAGCATATAGCTGCCATACAAACTGAACACATAGTTACTAACAGAAATGCACCTGTGAAGGGTATTTGGCTTCGGTGCAACCGAAATTAACGTTTTTTCTTGTTTTAATATTAAACTGAAGAAAATCCCATAAACAAACTCAAGAAAATTGAGAAATTAATCTACAACTATTAACCAAAGCTAGAATATTGTAACCACATTCTAAAAATACCAGCAATAATACCCACATAAAACAAACAACAATCGTGGTAAACTCTTATGTGGTTTGTTGGGGGTTAAAGCGTCGTAAATTCGAATTTAAAACCAACAAAACATATTTTTTGCACATTAAAATCGTAAATCTGAAAGCATTTGGGGAAATAAGCAAAATTAAATAAGTAAAAACTATTTCTGAGTTTGTTCTTGCTTATGAGTATGTATGTATACATGTACTATATTCAATTACCTCAAATACCATACGACAAGATGTTTAGAACGGGTAGAAATATTGGCAAGTGATGACGCATAGAAAGTATGCAAATGACCAGCAAGCTGTTGTATCACATACATAAGTATTTTTGTAACATATGTAGTAAAAATGTATGTATAAAACTTTGCAGCAAATTGCGGTTTTGACTCTGAGACCTCATCTGCTAAATTCACAAAACCACGAAAGGTCACACAACAACTTTAAGAGCATTGTTGTTGTCGACTCTTGTGGTTTAAAAAGGAGTTTCTTTTCTGGATGTATGTTCTATTAAGTAAGTACACGCATTTGGATTGCATAATTCGGAAAAATTTGTGCGTAGAATGTGCATTTTTGAAAACTACATTAAGCATAAAAGCAGACTTTCTTACTTACCTCTTTATTTTATTTGGCAATATTTCCGTTAAACATAAAAATGAACCAGTAAGCAAGAACTTTTCCTTATCAACCCTATAATTTGTATATAATCTGTATTCAATTAAATTTACTCAATAATAAGTATATAACTGTAAATTAATAACATATGTATATCATAAATTATAAACAAATATTATGTAGTGTGACGTGTAGCGTTCCCCACTCTGTTCCCTTTCTACAAGAAACGCTGTAGCGAAAGTAATATTTTGAATTTCGATTTCAAAATTTGAGAGAATGTTTATTAGAGTGTATACTATCCGATGAAAATCGATTTTTCGAAAATTTCATACTGAGACGATCCATTAAGCTGAGTGAAATTTGATCGTCGGATTCGACGCAAAAAATGTCAAAATTACAGTCTGCCAAGATTTTCATTTTGTACCGTTTGACACATATAGGGGTTCCACATAGTCTCGCAAAGTTATAAGTTATAACGATCCGAAAAGATAGGGTTCAGAGTTGTATTTGCATAAACTTATTTTATTTATTTATTCCAACAACAAATTTTTATGATTTTATGATTTTACAATGCTTTATGACACGTTGTGAGTACCCCAATAGTCTTAAGTAGCTTATAAAACTTTTAATATTGTCAATTTCGAAAATATGGAAAGCTTTCTATCATTTGCCTTATCACAATTTTAACATCAAATTTTCATAATTATGTATATTCATCGTTAGCTGTTATAATTTTCTACTAAATTTGTGTATATTCCAGATAAAGTGAACCGGAAGTTCGAAAATATATACATATGTATATGTTACGTATGTTTGTATATAGGAGCTAAGGGAAGTGCTAATCCGATTTTACTCATTTTTGACACAAGTTATAATCCCATTTCTACAATATTTGAACATAAAAAACCTTTTTACTCTAATAACTTCATTGATGTTTGATTTGTATACAGTAAAGTGTAAGAAACAAATTATAGTATTTGTTATATGGGAAGTAAATATAGGATATCACCTAAAAGTGGACGGTACCAAGCTCATTGTCAAATTTTTTACCATTGTTCATATAAACCATTAAGGTTGTGAACCGTTATATGAAGAATTTCTGATTTTATCATTTTTCGCAGAGTTAAGATGTGCTAGAGTGACTTCTTCTCATGAAGTTTGGTTGATATAGCGTAAGCGGTTTGGAAGATGTGTACATTAAACCATTTGGCAGGGACATGTTGACTAAAAAATAAATTTAGCTAACAAGTATATTGGCTGTTGCAATTTTCAGTACTACATAACCGATTTTTATCTTAATTTAGTGCTTCGTTATAAGGCTTTATATGTTTTCGTTTGATGGTGTTGCCTCCAACATCTCTTGAGTGCCAGGGTATATGTGTACCAAGTTTCAACACAAAATAAGTGCTTCAAGGATAGACAATAGCATCGCTACAGCATCGGGCAAAAATGTATACAAGAACTGTAGCAAGAGCTTTACAAGAAAATAGCTATGGAAGCAGAGTTCTGCGTAAAAAATCTCTCACATTTTAGAAAAATAAGCAAATTCGACTTGAATTTGAAATACCATGAAATATAATTATCGTGCAAAATTTAATACCAACTGTATAGCTTGGTGAGGGCAACGTCATTGTTTGGGGAGCGATTGCAGCAACTGGCGTAGAGCATTTAACGTTTATCAGTGGTATGATGGACTATTAGTGTTTGAAACAACATAAGTATGCAGACTTAGGTCGTTTGCTTGTATCTCGAAATTTTTTTAGATATTTCAACAAGACGGCGGATATTCCCCTAGCATACCGGGTGTTTATTGAAGGAATTTATGTCTTATTATGCTTATCCTCGATTGAACATGTTTGGAGCTTTTGCCACGAAAATATGAAAATGTGGTTTTAAGTAGCAACAATCCTTGAATGAAGCTGTAGAAACGGAATGATCTGAAATTAAACAATCGGGAATAGTAAAATGGATTCTGCCACTATACCAGCGTTTGAAAAAGTAGGCTACTCCCGTAGCATTTCATTTTGCTATCGCTACCGCTCTCACTTTGTCGGGAGCCACAGCAGAGCCATAGCATAACATGTAAAAGTATGTGCTCTGCTCCGAGTTTTGTTAAGTAAAAAACTATAGCTGAAGCGAGAGCAAAAAGTGAAGTGCTGTGCTGTGCTCTAGTCTGCTCTGCATTTAAGTAAAATTTGTTGGTAAACATGAGGTTCAAACAAGTGTAAAATGTAATTTTTTTGATTTTTATTTTTTTAAAAATAAATGTGGTTTTATTTAAAGTTAATAGTGTAAATTAATTAGGGTCCAATTTTCTTTTTTTGCGAACGTAGCATGATGCGAAACCCTATATATTTTTAATCAAGTAATTGATTGTGCCAACCATTTGGCAGGGACATGATGACTAAAAAATAAATTTAGCTAACAAGTGTATTGGCTGTTGCAATTTCCAGTATTACATAACCGATTTTTATCTTAATTAGTGCTTAGTTATAAGGCTTTATATGTTTTCGTTGATGGTGTTGTGTTGTGATACCAACGTCTCTTGTTTGTGTACCAAGTTTCAACACAAAATAAGTGCTTCACAGATAGACAATAGCATCGCTACAGCATCGGGGAAAAATGTATACAAGAACTGTAGCAAGAGCTTTACAAGAAAATAGCTATGGAAGCAGAGTTCTGCGTAAAAAATCTCTCACATTTTAGAAAAATAAGCAAATTCGACTTGAATTTGAAATACCATGAAATATTGGCTTGTCTAAAAAGTCTTGCGGTATTTTCGCTAGTTGGCGCTGAAAGTGCGTAGTTCTAGATTTATTCGTCGCATCGTCATGCTATACCTTTTTGGAAAGCTCATTTCACGCGCTAACTCGTGTTTGATTGATTGTCGTTTCTTTTAAGTCGATCGTGAGTTATAGCGTCGCAAACATGCAGCAAAAAAGAAATACGGCATATTTTACAGTACTACTACTACGATAAAGGCAAAAATGCATCTCAAGCCGCCAATAAAATTTTTGCAGTTTATGGGGAGAATACAGTTTCCATTTCCACCGCACAACGATGGTTTCAACGTTTTCGTTCTGGTGTAGAGGTGGTCGAAGATGCGCCACGCTCCGGAAGGCCTGTCGTAGAAAATTGCGATAAAATCGCTGAATTGGTCGAAAGTGACCGGCATAGTAATCATCAAACCGTTATAAACCATTTGAAGAAGCTTGGAGTCACTAAGAAGCTCGATGTATGAGTGCCACACGAATTGATTCAATAACAAGTAAGGAAGGGCTAAGTTCGGGTGTCACCGAACATTTTATACTCTCGCACGATAAAGTGATAATCGAGATTTCATTATCCGTCATTTACATATTTTTTTAAACGTGATACCTCAGCTCAAATACCGTATTTGTGTAAAGTTTTATTCCGCTATCATCATTGGTTCCTAATGTATATATTATACAGAGAAGACATCAGATGGAATTCAAAATAGCGTTATATTGGAAGAAGGCGTGGTTGTGAACCGATTGCACCCATATTTCGTGTATGTCATCAGGGTGCTAAGAAAATATTATATACCGAATTTCATTGAAATCGGTTTAGTAGTTCCTGAGATATGGTTTTTGGTCCATAAGTGGGCGACGCCACGCCCATTTTCAATTTTTATTAAAAGCTTGAGGGCAGCTTCCTTCTGCCATTTCTTCCGTAAAATTTTGTGTTTCTGACGTTTTTTGTTAGTCGGTTAACGCACTTTTAGTGATTTTTCCAAAAAACTTTGTAGGGGGCGGGGCCACGCCCACTTTTCCAAAAAAAATTACGTCCAAATATGCCCCTCCCTAATGCGATCCTTTGTGCCAAATTTGACTTTAATATCTTTATTTATGGCTTAGTTATGACACTTTATAGGATTTCGGTTTCCGCCATTTTGTGGGCGTGGCAGTGGGCCGATTTCGCCCATCTTCGAACTTAACCTTCTTATGGAGCCAAGAAATACGTGTACCAAGTTTTATCATGATATCTCAATTTTTACTCAAGTTACAGCTTGCACGGACAGACGAACGGACGGACGGACAGACATACATCCGGATTTCAACTCTACTCGTCACCCTGATCACTTTGGTATATATAACCCTATATCTGACTCTTTTAGTTTTAGGACTTACAAACAACCGTTATGTGAACAAAACTATAATACTCTCTTTAGCAACTTTGTTGCGAGAGTATAAAAATACCACAAGACTTTTTTGACAACCCAATATAATTATCGTGCAAAATTTAATACCAACTGTATAGCTTGGTGAGGGCAACGTCATTGTTTGGGGAGCGATTGCAGCAACTGGCGTAGAGCATTTAACGTTTATCAGTGGTATGATGGACTATTAGTGTTTGAAACAACATATGTAGACTTAGGTCGTTTGCTTGTATCTCGAAATTTTTTTGGATATTTCAACAAGACGGCGGATATTCCCATAGCATACCGGGTGTTTGTTGAAAGAATTTATGTCTTATTATGCTTATCCTCGATTGAACATGTTTGGAGCTTTTGCCACGGAAATATGATAATGTGGTTTTAAGTAGCAACAATCCTTGAATGAAGCTGTAGAAACGGAATGATCTGAAATTAAACAATCGGGAATAGTAAAATGGATTCTGCCTGTTCTACGCCATTTAAAAACAGTTACTGAAGCACGTGGTGGATCACTATACCAGTGTTTGAAAAAGTAGGCTACTCCCGTAGCATTTCATTTTGCTATCGCTACCGCTCTCACTTTGTCGGGATCCACAGCAGAGCCATAGCATAACATGTAAAAGTATGTGCTCTGCTCCGAGTTTTGTTAAGTAAAAAACTATAGCTGAAGCGAGAGCGAAAAATTAAGTGCTGTGCTGTGCTCTGGTCTGCTCTGCATGTGTTTGTTGTTACAACATTTATAACTCAAGAACGGCTGAACCGATAAGTTTACCTTAATCCTTTTATTTTAATTTAATAATAATAATATTTAATTTTATTTTGTCTCATTTCGTCTTAAGCTAAAAAAAGAAATTGAGGCTAAACTAGAACAACACACTCACAGACACTACTCCATCTATCAAATAAAAACTAAGTCCAAATATCAGAACATTTACTTATCTAATACATTATTTATAGCCAAAATATTCCGCTTTTGTGGAACTCATTATCATTTTAAGATATAACGGGGAGCTCAGATTGGCGTAATCCGCACACATATGTATAAAACCAATTGATTACGTACCCAAAGCTTGCCAAATTTGCACAGCTTTTGAATGAAGCTGAATAGTAGTATAATCCACAATAGAGGCAACACTAAAAAAAGACGTACCAAAATAACCTGACCTCTACGAGTTCCAAATTTACAAGTAACCTTGTACAATACCATAGGGAACCGCAGCAAAGTAAACCCCAACTCAGAAGAATTTTAAACAATGTCAGCACAATTTGCCGGCGGCAGCATACTGAAACCAAAAACAACACAATAATGTCATATTTCGCCTGTTCGTAGCATATTGACATGACAGCTTAAACAAAAACATTAAAAACAACTTTCGCTGAAACATGAACTTTATAAATTATACGTACATATATATAACAAAATTAAAAGCAAGTAAGGAAGCGCCAAATTCAGATGTATCCGAATATTAGAAACCCTTTCAAGTTGACAAAATATCAGCAAGCTGACATACATATACATATGTACAGTAGTGTGTACCTTATTTTCCAAGTTAATTTTTTTCCTGCAAACGCCCCAGGAGTTTCAGATTTTATACAAAATTATCCAACGAAAAATAGCTCTTTATTTACAATTTAAATCGTGCCTACATAATTCAACTTTTCCCATAATTTAATTTTAAATTTTATAAATATACAACTTTAAGAAATTAATAAACTATTTATCCAACTTTTCCGCTGTACATCGTTATGTACATATGTATGTGAGCACTATGTCATGTGAGCAACACAGAATGTACGAGTATAAATTTATCTCCTGTGCTAATGCTCAGGGCATTTGATGTAAAGATTTAACTGTGTATAACCTTTAAAGGGACGTTTTTATAAACAAAGTCATGAATTTTGTATTCCAATATCACTTTTTGAAAGTTATAGATTTACTTGCTTAAATGATTTAGAACGATTTAAATTGAAAATAAAGAGCTTGTTTACGCTGACTCAATATCAGCAGTCTATAAATTGAGACACTTACACTAACCAGCACGAAGTATTACATAAGTAAGTAAATGCGAGATTGGATAAGATGTGCAGATGAAATTTGCTTGTATTATTTCAGTCATCTTTCCCTATATAGCAACTTATCTTCCTGCTTAATCGTAATCGTTGCAAGACATACGAAAATACTTCAATAACTTTTCACCTTATGTAACCTACAAACATTCATATACAAGAGTGTAGACATCTCAATACATTTGTATGTATGTGTAAACGAATGTATGCCAATTAGCACACACCTTGTCGCTGAGGTGCTTGACATTTTATGCGCGCATTCACCCACACTCAAAGTGACGCGAAAAATCGCACTTAACACTCCCACACGCAAAATATTCATAACCACGCACAATTATTCGCTCTCGACACCAACATGATATGTTAATCCCAGCTGTTGACATCTTTATCATGCCGGATAGTGGACTCCACACACTCATCATACAGGCAGCTCAACTGTGCCTGAGATTATCGCACAAATCAAAGGTAACGGAGGAAGAGTGATGGCGCGAGAGTGAGTACATATGTATGTATATAACGTGAAGAGGAGAAAATGCGAATAAATGTCTTTTTTTAATAAACTATGTACATACAAATGTATGTATGTATATTTTCAAACTTTCGCAGTATATTGCACAGAGTATCACCGTCGAAGCGTATTTGAGATTTGCATAATAGTTTTTGTGAACATAACTCACATATTATTTACGCCATATCAACCAAACTTGCTGGAAACATTTTTCTCAAGTACCTCATCATACAGTGTCAAAATAGATCCAATCGGAGAATAATCACGCCCACACATTAATCATGTTGAAAACTACTGAAATTGAGTTGACTCGCCAATGAAGCAAGTCTAAAGCATTCAAGATAGTGCGCAAGGACATCATTGTACAGTAAAACTTTCCACAAATAGTGTCTGCAAGGTATGTCACTTCTTCTTAGTGAAATTCGGAGTGTATATGATATTTTCCTGTTTATAATGTGCCTTCGGAGGAAAAATCCCCTTCGCGGAACCTCAAAAACGCGAACTGAGACCTGCCCTACTTGTTCCAACTTAGAAAAATGAATGTTAGGGAATTAGAGAGAGAATTAGAATTAGAGCTTCAACGACCAATGTATACATTCAACTTATGAGAGAGCGGGCCATGACCACTTATTTACGAACTCGTACTTTTTTTGTACTAAGAAATGAAGATATCTCAAAGTTACACCTTGCACGGACGGACGGACGGGCAGAGAAACAGTCAACCGGATTTCACCCCAAACATTTAATAATATATAACCCTATATCTATCACGCTTAGTTTTAGGCGGTACGTACAACCGTTAGGTGTACAAAACTAAAATACTCAAAAAACTAAAAACTCAAAATTTCACAAAACAAAACGACGTAGGTCAAGTTAAGCAGCAACTCCAGTTGAAGTATGTTCGTCCTCAGCCACGTTTTTATACGACGAAGTGTCGAAGAAGAGCGTTCAGAGCTAGCATTCTTCACAGGAAGTGTGCAGAATATGCGTAGGAAACTATGAATTATGGGGTAAGGTCTACATCGCAGTTATTTAACGTTTCCAATGCAGTAGTCGGTAACTTGTCGTATTTTGACTTTTGCTTCTACCCCCAATAGCACTGCCAATGATCAAGTTCAACTTTGAACTTCAAACGTCTTACGACGTTGTCGTTATCCAAAAAACCTTTAAATCTATCTATAAAGCAGTTAATAAGATTTTTCATTTCCAGTTTAAATCCGTCTTCAAATCTTTACCGATTGTATCCAACAGAGGAATGTACACTGAGACCCTGTAATGTTCTTCGCAAGTTCTCTAGCAGAAATTTTCGCGTTTTGTTTGTCGACCGCACATTCTTGAGCTTTCTTTGTCAACTTTCAGCTCTGCCATCATTTTTTTCGTGTCTGAATAATTGTATCGAAAATGTTCCCCAGCTATTGGGGGGTATTAGTCTTCGATTTCGGAACGTTAGAAGCGGCGTATCTATCATATTTGATGCCTTCGCCGGATCGATCGATTCTTTCTAAAGGACGCTGAGTGAATGGCTTAGAGATAAAATATCACAGAGGCAAAGCTCCCAATTTTAAATTACAATTTGCACGGCTGCGATAAGTATCGTTGCTTTTCCCGCTTTTTCCCTATTTTTCCAATCACTAATCGAACAGATCACAACTGGAGCTGAATGCAGCATCTATGTATTTCAAGTTCTCTATCAAGCCGAGTTTTAGCACTTTCAGTTACGGATCTGATTGGATTTATTAACAACTAGAGGACCCGACCACGCTTCACTGTGGCTGATACAAATATAATACTACTACTACCATCTATATGATTTCTGATAGTTGGATTATAATTATAATTATTAATTATTAGTTAATGAGATATAGCATTTCTGTGAAGCAACTTGTGTTAGTTTACAAAAAATGGATCATAGATCATTTCGTGCGTTAATAAATCATTGCTTTTTGGAGGAAAATACTGTTGAATTTGGGCTCAGGGAAATCCACCGATGAAAAGATATTTGCTAAGCTTAAAGAGGCGAAAGCTCTGTGCAAAGTGGGTGCCTCGCAAGTTCATAATCCAACAAAAACAACGAATAACTGATTCTGAGAATTGTTTGAGTGCTCTCTAAGCGGAATAAAGCCGAATTTTTGCGTCGGCGATAGAAACATAGCTCCATCATTTCCCACTGGAGTCCAATCGACAGTCATACTAGTGGACTGCACATGATGAACCGGTTCTCAGGCGTGGAAAGACGAAAAAGGCGGCTGGAAAGGTTACGACATCATTATTTTGGGATGCACGTGGTATAATACATACTCAAAGACTGATTACTGAGCCAGTTATAATCTCGTATTTCACTGCATATTTTGTTGCACTTCTCTTCTACTATTCCAAATACTTAGCAATTGTATTATTTTTGAGGAAGAATCTGTTTAAAATTGTACACATACATACATATTTTCAAATAATTCCTACAAACATGAATTTTGAAATTATTATTTTTTTAGCCAAATCGGTTCAGCCGTTCTTGAGTTATAAATGGTGTAACTAACAACAACTTTCTTTATATATAATATATAGATTGTCTATGATCGGGAATCTCGGCACATATGACATCATCGATTTTTTCTGGTTGAATTTTTTCCACTAACCAAATAAGAATATGTGCGTGCGGCAAGCCTTGTTTTCGCCATTCGATTGAATACATCCAGCATCGAGTTTCTCCAAAAATACGTTGTTTAACAATGAAGTTCATCAAGGATCGGATTTTTTGTTTAAATACACGTGTGATCATTTCGATCACTTAATTTTTGTCCAGAAAGCAGTAATTTAACAATTTCTATCCATTTTGGATTACATATAAAAGTAATAAAAAGATCTGGCCGACCGTAATGACGTACATAAGTCATTGCATCTTGCGCATATTCATGCATATGACGTGGACTACCTACATACATCGCTGGGAAGAATAGTTAATCTACCAATATTAGCTTCATTTCCTTCTGTACTAATTGCATCACGTAAATGGATGTATTCCTCAGAACGCAGTTTTCCTTGATTCAACCGAATGAAATTAAAATGCTCAGTTTCAATTTTGACGTACTTACATGTCAACACAGTACTGCTGTAACAATCGTCGACACCGCAACGAATAGTTGTCAGCATTTTGTCGAATCATCAAACGATATGCGTAATAATTCATCGAGCTAACCTTCTTTGTAGTTTCTTCACCTTAAATTAAAATAGTATAATTATTATTTTTTATATCTACTGTGATCAAATTGAAAGGTCAATTTTGTTCATTTCATCTCCTTCAAAGTAATCCCTTGCCGCTGCAATACACTTATGCCAACGAATTTTCCAGTCATCATAGTACTTTGAAAAATCCTCTGCCGTGGTGGCCATCAGAGCCTTCTTCGATTCAGCTTTTATGTCCTCAATTGAGTCAAAACAATGTCCTCGGAATGGTCATGTGAATTTGCTGAATAGCCAGAAGTTACACGAAGGTAAATCAGGAGAATGCGGTGGTCGCGGAACGATATTAGTTGAAAATGTGGCTAAATGATCACGAATAACCAATGCAGTATGAGATGGTGCATTATCGCACTGCTTTGTTAAATCAATTCAGACATAGTAAAAATCTTTTGGAGCCTCACAAAACGACGCGTATCTCAAATATATACTAACGAATATTTCGACGTGAAATTGAGCATAGATGTCACTAACAGTACTACCAAGTTATATAAAAAATTTACCGATTCGAAAAACATGCGATGTCTAATTTAAAAACATAGTAACATATTTTTAGCATAATTATAAATATGTGAAGATAATTATTTTTAGTCTTTTGCCAGTAATTTGTCCAATATTCTCTAAAAAAAAACTATTATATTGAAACACATCTTTCAATGGATTTTTCATTTTGATGTTGAAATAGTATCTATCTTCACCTTGCCAAAGCATCAGCGGGTATTGCAATGTGTCATACGATCGATGAGTTTCAGATGTTTGCTTCAGTTGCCCAGTATCGCGACGTGTAAATACTATATCGCGTGTTTCCAAGTTTTCACCAACAATCAGGATTGCAACTTCATTTATTGTTGGAGAGTTAAATACGCGTTCGTGTGTTCCAGATGGTCGTTTATCTCTGATGATGACTTTGTAATCATCGTTTGGCATGCGTTCCAATGCACTCTTAAACAGCCTGACCAACACATGATGTTCATGAAGTAGCTGCTGCAGATCTTGAAGAATTGCTCTTTCCACTGCTGCATTTATCTCTTGACGTCGATTAAGTTGTTCCTCCATGAAGTATATTTGTAAAAATTTATGCTGTGCATCGTCTAGAGGTTGTAATGATCCAATCGATGGTGAATCTGTCCCTGTATCTACAAAATCAAAAGCAAACTCTCATTTTTTAGAATTAGCATATGTAACAAATAGGAATATGTATAGTTACTTATTTATATACATTGAATATCGGATTATATCCTTGTTCTTCGATAATATCTGCCCTAAACGACGTCATTTGAAAACAACCATTGTATTTTTGAGTGATTGCGGGTGTTTCGCCGCGAAGCAATGAATATAGTGGCTCTGGTGGTGGATTTAATGATGGCAATTTTATTTTTCCTCTAAGGCATCACAATCCTGGCGTTTCCCCAGAAAACTTCAATGCGCTACAATACTCGCAAACAACTGCATCACTTTGCTGGTGGGATTGAGAAGCACGAAGTCGAGCCATACTAATATAACGCAGCGCTGTTCACGCGCAATTCCTGCTTCTTCTTCTGCCCTTTCACTCACAATGTTTCTTATTCTCGTTGCATTATGCCTTTGTATTGAAAGATTTGACTGTGTTTGTCGCGGCATGGCTGTCTTAAGGGCTATAGCGATACAATAAGCTAATAGAGAATCGAAACAAACACATCAACCGGTCAATTTCAAAATTTCCCTTTTTCTCTGATAAATTACTTTCAGCTGTATTGTATATGCGGTTTAATTATTATTTTTTGTTTTCTTCTTTTATTTTTTAAGTAATAAAATATTGAAATGATTTTTCAAAAAATGAATTTTGAAAAAATGCTTATGATTTGAAACATAATTTTTGTATTTATGAGTTGTATTAAATTTTAACATAGAGGGATAAAAAGTATGTCCTTACCCTGGTTCTAAGCTACGTCCGCACCAGCCAAATCGGTTCAGCCGTTCTTGAGTTATAAATGGTGTAACTAACAACAACTTTCTTTTATATATGTATATAGATTTAATCTGCATATGTCGCTACAATTTGTAACTTCAGTAGTATCTTAGCATTATTTGTTATATCCAAAAATGGCAAATTTCTGGATTATATTTCTGTTACATTACATTTTTTAGAGTAGTAAAATTACTTACTTGTTAGTGGTGGTAACGTCGAAAATCGAAATGTCCCACATTACCCACCTCTGAATCCGCCACTAATATAGGAATCCAAAGGATTGTATTTTAGGTTTAATTTTGAAATTTATTGATATAAATATTGAAAAGAAAAATAAATTTACAAACTCTAAAGCGAAAATTGATGTTTTTGGCAATGAGAGACTAGTTTGAGGTGCCTCAAACCACCGTTAGGTTAAAAAACTATTATACTCTGTTGCGAGAATAAAACTATGTATCACAAAAACTGTACATTTATGAAAAATTTTAGCAAATTAGCAAGTAAGTAAGCAATCCTAATACTCAGGATCTGAACCTTAGAAACTCCCCCAAATTTTTGGAATGAATATAAATCATGACAAGGTTAACACACTAAAAACTAGCTGGAAACTAGCTCTACACCATGGCCGCAGCATACAAAAATTATACTTTCTTTGAAATGAAATCTACGAGTTCAGTGTATGCAAGCAAATACCGAAAGTATGGTAATATTAACTAAACACCAGAAATTATACACGCAACCTAATGAAACCAGAGATTCATCAGAACATTTTTATAATGTGATCAAAGCATTCGGAAATTTTTAAAAGTTAAATTTCTGCTAGCTATATTAGGGCTGACATAAAGTAAATAAATTATTATGACCAAAGAATTAATATGACCAACTTGCCGAAATGGAGATTATAAAGCAATTTCTGTTCGATATGTAAATCTTATATAACTTAGTTCGTCTCTTCATTTCCATTATCATTTATTATTTTCCATTTGAAAGAGATTTGGAGGTAAAGTTTAGTCAAAAATTAAAATAATTCGTAATAGTAAGCAAAATCCACAGCGTCCGACCGCTTTTAGCGACGTAAACGCAACTTAAAGTTTGGTTTTAGTACAAATTTTTGAAAAAAACATTGCTTAAAGCGTCACCGTTTTTAGCGACATACCGGCTTTAGCGACGTAATTTCACGAAATTTTAAGATAAGTTTACTGGTCATAACGACGACGCATGCTTTTTTATTAAGAATGAATGTCGCCGATCAGTTGCGGAATCAATAACGGTAAAGTTCGGTACAATAATTTTATGTCTTTCGCTAGTACATAAGTAGCTATTTACTTATGTACATATGTATTTTGTAAATTTTTGTAGATCAATCTCGTCTTCAATGTATAAATGTCAGTTAGTTAGTTATTTTTTCGCGGTCAGACAATAAGAAGATGCGCCACAATGAGTGCTCTAAAGAGAAAATGTTTTTCTATTGAAGAAAAAGCTGCAATTATAAAGGGTGATTTTTAGAGCTTGATAACTTTTTTAAAAAAAAAACGCATAAAATTGCAAAATCTCATCGTTTCTTTATTTGAAACGTTAGATTGTTCAATGACATTTAATTTTTGAAGATAATTTCATTTAAATGTTGACCGCGGCGTGCGTCTTAGGTTGGTCCATTCGGAAAGTCCAATTTTGGGCAACTTTTTCGAGCATTTCGGCCGGAATTAGCCCGAATTTCTTCGGAAATGTTGTCTTCCAAAGCTGGAATAGTTGCTGGCTTATTTCTGTAGACTTTAGACTTGACGTAGCCCACACAAAAAATAGTCTAAAGGCGCTTAAATCGCATGATCTTGGTGGCCAACTTACGGGGTCCATTTCTTGAGATAATTGTTGTCCGAAGTTTTCCCTCAAAATGGCCATAGAATCGCGAGCTGTGTGGCATGTAGCGCCATCTTGTTGAAACCACATGAACCAAGTTCAGTTCTTCCATTTTTGGCAACAAAAGTTTGTTAGCATCGAACGATAGCGATTCGCCATTCACCGTAACGTTGCGTCCAACAGCATCTTTGAAAATACGGTCCAATGATTCCACCAGCCGTACAAACCACACCAAACAGTGCATTTTTCGGGATGCATGGGCAAAATGCGGCCAATTTGCTTATTTACGTAGCCATTCAACCAGAAATGAGCCTCATCGCTGAACAAAATTTGTCCCGAAAAAAAAAAAAACCAAAATTCAATGATTTGCAAGCGTTGCTCGTTAATAAGTCTATTCATGATGAAATGTCAAAGCATACTGAGCATCTTTCTCTTTGACACCATGTCTGAAATCCCACGTGATCTGTCAAATACTAATGCATGAAAATCCTAACCTCAAAAAATCACCCTTACAAGAAAAAGTAAATGATTTTGCTAAGAAGCTTAACATTTCTGGATTCGAATGCTCAACAAGTTGGATCAGCCGATTCAAAGTAAGACACAATATTGTTGCAGGCAAAGTTGCTGGTGAATCTCTGTCAGTCCAAAAGAGTGATGTGAGCGACTGGTTAGCAAAAGTTTGGCCAAATTTGAAAGCCCAATTTAGCGATGATGAGATTTTTAACGCTGATGAAGCGGGATTATTTTATAAGTTGACACCAAATCAAACTTTAAAATTTAGAGGAGAAAAATGTTTAGGCGGAAAGCTGTCGAAAGAAAGACTAACTGTGCTAATTGCAGCAAACATGAGTGGTACAATAAAAGTAATAGCAGAGCCTGGATGACATCTGATATTTTTACAAAATGGGTGCGTGATTGGGATCGTGAACTCGAGAACGAAAAAAAAATCCTACTTTTGGTTGATAATTGTCCAGCACACCCTAAAATCGATGACTTGAGAAGCATTACTCTAGTTTTTCTACCACCGAATACTACATCCATATTGCAACTTATGGATCAAGGAGTAATTCGTGCGTTTAAATCATATTTTCGAACTCTTTGTTCTAAAACTAATCAACTACCACGACAACAATAAAAATAACAAGGTTGAGCAAGTGAAGATTACAATACTTGATGCCATTCTTATGATGTATGATGCTTGGAACAAGGTTTCTATCATCTGATTTTGATGATGAAGAAGATGTTCCGCTCTCAGTTTGGGCAAGTGCTTTTGAAAGTAGCCCACCCATATCAACAGAAGAAATCGAGGAATTTTGTAGTATTGACAATAATCTTGCAATATGTGGAGAACTAACCGATGAAGCAATTGTGCAAAATGTAATTGTCGACAAGAGTGATAGTGATGACAGCGCTGCTGAAAATGACCAGATTTCTTCATCTCCAAGCGTATCTGAAGCTCTAAAATCTGCAGAAATTTTAAATCAGTTTGTACATGCTACTTTCGTTGATGAATCTGCAAAAAATATGATGTCTATTCTTCATAATGATGTACGCGATTATTATTTTCACCATAACAAGAAAAAACAAGGTAAAATTACAGACTTTTTGAAGTAAATTTGTATAATTGTACGTATGTATATTACTATGTACGAATACATATGTTTATAATATGTATGTATACATAATTTGAATTGGAATAAATATTATTTTTACTGAAAACGGTTTTTTAATAGCAAAAAAAATATTCCAGCGTAATTATCATTTATTATTTCCCATTTGAAAGAGAATTGGAGGTAAAGTTTAGTCAAAAATTAAAATAATTCGTAATAGTAAGCAAAATCCAAACGATACAAGCGCTGTGTATGTATACGAGTATGTAAGTAAAAAGTGCGGCTCACTCTCCAGAGTGATTTTTAACTTTCCAACTTTTTCTCTAATACCGTGTTTTCCAATAGAAATGATGTGATTTCTAAGTGGAAACGACACTAAATTAATATGTCGTAAACTGTCATTGAAATCAATAACGTTTATAATTTCATCATGAAAAGATATACGCAGGAACAACGTTTACAAATTATTAAATTTTATTAGCAAAATAATTGTTCTCATATTGCAGCTTTTCGTGCCCTTTAATCATTTTATGTTCGTCCACCTCAGCTCGCGATTCGTCGAATGGTTGAAAATTTCGAGAGAACATTTTCTTTGTATAATGTTCAAGTGTCAATTAGATAAAGAACCGCTCGAAGTAATGAACACATCGCTGCCGATCAGGCAAGCGTTGCTGAAGACCGTAATTTGTCGATTCCAAGCCGTTCTCAAGAATTAGAACTGTATCAAACCACAACCAGGCGATTTGAAAAAGGATTTAGGCTTACATCCGTATAAAATTGTTCTCACTCATGAACTAAAGCCATTGGACCGTCTTAAGCGTTTCGAAATGTAGCTGTATACTACTGTTTGCAAAAAGTTGTAAGTCTTTTTGATTTAAATTTCGCGCGAAAACCCATTTGTTGAAATTATTTTTTTCTAGGTTGTTATGACTGTTAGTGACATCTGTGTCAAATGTCATAACAAAATAATCATTAGTGTTTAGCACACGCTTGTCTTTCTGAAGTGCATAAAGTGCATTCGGCGATTTTTACGATGTGTAAAATGATTCAACAAAGAAGTTTCATTAAATTTTCTGTGCGGAATCGAATTTCTGGTGACGAACCGTTCAGAATGTTGGTAAAGACCTTCGGTGATAATTGTTTGTCGCGAGTAATTTGATTTTGATTGGTCTAATTATTCAAAGAGGAAGACGTGTTGACGATGAACCGCGTCCAGGACGGCCAAGAACATCAACTGATGACCAACACGATAATAAAATAAAAGAATTAGTGCTTGAGAATCGACGATTAACAGTCAGAGATTTTACTGACATCGTTGAAATATCGGAAGGATCAGTTATCTGCGATTATCTAGGTGAAGTGCTCTCCGAATTCATCCGGACCGGCCAAACTGTCAACAAGGTATACCATTTGAATGTTATGCGTCATTTGAGCAAAGTTATTCGTAAAAAGAGGACGGAATTATGGGCCGACAACTCTTGGTTTTTACACCTCGATAATGCACCGTTGCATACTGCATTTATTCTTAGTGAGTTTTTCGCCAAATTTTCAACCAATATTGTGCCACCGTATTCGCCTGCTTTAGCTCTGTGTTACTTCCGAATATTCTGTAAATTCAAACGACGGCTAGGGGGAAATCGTTTTGAGTCTACAAAGACTTGTGAATCGCTACACGCATTGAAGGCTTTTTCGGAAATTGACTGTAAGGCCAAGACATGTCTCGTTCTGGACAAACTTTCTAAACTGAAATTGGCGCCCCGTGGAACCCGTTTTCAGTCGATCGATAAAACGAAATTCCCTGAAGAAGCTGTGGGCCATCTCAAAAAGTGCTTATGTTTCGAAGACTGGAAAAATCGTTGACATACATATTACATCTGGTGGGGATTACTTTGAAGGAGTTAAAATAAAATAAATATAGATGAATAATAAATAATATGTAAACTCAACCGAATAGGTAATATTTAATTATTAGATACTATATATTATTAGGAACTAGTAGACGATAAAATTGGAAGTCGTCATATTAAGGTTTATATTTAGGCCAATTTCATTTGCAATAAGTTTAACTATGGAAGGTATATTAGCGTTAGGGTAAGCTATAGAGTAATTGGATTAACTTTTGAGATTTCTCAAGTATACTCGATAACGTGTTTCCTCGCAATTTTACGCACAAGCTTCATAAAGTCTGCTAGAATAACGAAAATCATTATTTTGATTAGCAATAAACTTGTATAATACGTCCAATATTGAAAGTTACTTAATTTTGCTTTGGCATATTGATCAACATATGTATAAGATTAATAGAATATTGTAGAGTGAAAGAATCAGATAGAATTAAACGTTTTATGTGTCATTTCCACAATGTAATACAGGATTGTCGATATATGTTATGCACAAAATTTGGTTGAAATTGGTAGAATAGTTCCTGAGATATAAAATTTGTATTTCAAGATTGGATGTGTCATGCCCATTTTCCAATTTGGCACAGCCTTCTTTGAAACCTTTCGGATTCATCTAGTCTTATATAAACTCAATGCTTCTGAAAAATTTATTTCGAGAAGGAGTGGGTATGGTTATCATCCTTAAAAGAAAGACTGGTCCTCAGCAAGTATAGTCGACGTAACTGTAGTGATTTGTGAGATAGACATATAAAACTTGTAAAAGTTGGGGCTGTATATTTATCTTGATTAGTTTTAGGCGTTACAAACAACCGTTATGTGAAAAAATATTTCTCTGTTACAACATGTTACGCTAGAATAAACTGTACCCGAACACAGATATGTAAATAGTTTTGTGTAAGTATGGAAAGAAAAATTTGGAGAAGTACCAAAAAGACCTAAAAATTTGTCTTTTTAGCCAGGAAAAGCAACTAGACTTAGCTCTTTAACAGCAATTCAAAATTCCCTACATAACTGTAATCATACTTTACCGAGGATAAGGACTTGAAACTCTTAACACAACCGAGATATCAAAAATATATTTATGATTTGGAAAACACCAAAAACTGTATACTAATAGCACACAATAGCAACGTCAAACGACGAGTATCCTACTTTAAGCCAACAGCAAATCTCAATCTATGTGGTACTAATCATCAGAATATTCAAGGCAAAGGGACTGACCGAAATTTTAAAAATTATAAGTAAGCAAAGCGGTGAAAATGGATACTTTGGATTTCATTAGCATGTTCGACAACGTCACATTTACTCTTACACTATTTTAAATGTAAACACGAAGCCATTTGCCGCCCATGACCGATTGTCACACAACGGCTTTCGAAGGTCATTTGTCAATCTCATCGCATCCCTAGTTTCGGGAAAGTGCAAAACAGCGAAAGAACTAGTAACGATATTGTTGTGATGGTATTATATGTATGTATGTCTACGGATGATTAATGGTGTTTCTGAATACCATATAGTTTAACCATTACTTCATTTACTCATTTATTTGTACATAACCAAGTATGTATGTCTAAGAGTGTGTAGTCACGTAAGGTTTCAGTGAAATGATGGAGGATTTATTAAGTGTTCGAACTTTAACTCAACTTGTTTTACATGCAAGCGCTAGCAAACTCATATTTACATATCCGTTTATGCATGTTAAAGAGTACGAAAATAAGGGCATTTCTTTATTCAACTCTACATTTGACAACTGTTATCCTGAAAATCTTACTGCCAGTGACGTACAGTGTTACGCAGTTGCAACAGAGTATTATAGGTTTGTTCACCTAACGGTTGTACGTATCACCTAAAACTAATCGAAATAGATATAGGGTTATATACATATATCTAAATGATCAGGGTAACGAGAAAAGTTAAAATCCGGGTGAGAGTCTGTCTGTCTGTCCGAGCAAACTGCAAATTGAGATATCATAATGAAACTTGGTATACAGGTTTCTTAGTACAAAAATTTACGAGTTCTTAGATAGGCGTAATTAGACCACTGCGACGCTCACAACCCGCCTTTAACCGAAAACAAATAAAGTGCCATAACCAAGCACTAAATTAAGATGGAAAACTGTTATTTGACACAGTAAATCACACTAGCAAGGGGCATCTGTGGGATTTTTTTTTAAGTGGCCGTCGCCGCGCCCTCTAATAAGATTAAGGTACATATCTCTTAAAGTACTAAAGCTACAATAACCAAATT
This sequence comes from Bactrocera dorsalis, assembly GCF_023373825.1. NCBI lineage: Eukaryota > Metazoa > Arthropoda > Insecta > Diptera > Tephritidae > Bactrocera > Bactrocera dorsalis. The sequence continues at coordinate 53,204,217 of NC_064305.1, forward strand.
TGCTAAGTGAAGTTATTATAAGAATTCCTACCGTTAGTGTGAAAATTTATTAAATCGGATGAAAACCGTTTCACTCGACTTTTGACCGAAAATATCGGTCAATGTTTGAGATATATAATTGAAATTCAAGGTTGTACTTCTCTGACAATGGTATGTCTTACCCCCCGTATACCTAATATTGTATACAGATTTCCGAACTTCCAGGTGACTTTATGCTGGATATATCAGCCAATATTTCAGTTATCTTAGTGAAATTAGGAGAGTGTATTTAATCATGACAGTGTATCTTTGTGTCAAAAATTTATAAATTGTATAAGCAAAATTTGACCCAGCGCGATTACCAGAATTTTCAAACATCCGGCTGACCTTCATATGACCTTAAGGTTTTTCCCTGGCTCTGATTCTTGCAAGTTGCGAACTTATCCATTCCGTACTTATTTAATATTAAACAACTTATAATATACGCCTTTTACAAGCAATGAAGGGCTAAGTTCAACCGATCATTTTATACTCTCGCAATTTTCAAAGAATAAAGCCGGCTAAATTTAACAGAATGGGTATGTAAGGAAAAGGTCAAACGGTTGGTCGGAAATCATTATTTTATGAGATATGAGGATACCAAACAGAGTCCACTTAATTTCAATAAAATATCCGACACATTTACCAACATAAGTTGTTGAAAGTCAGTTGAAAAAAATTGTTAAATTATTTTATTGGGAATAGGGGAAGTGTAGGGTTTGCGAATTTCCATATAGTACTTCATAAAATTATTTTCGGTACTCTAACAGACCTTTTATCAAATATACATATAAAATTGCTTGGATTCCGAATCTCTGGTTGAGGCATTCCCCTGGCTTTAGTCCGTGCAAGTTATAAGATTATGAAATGTTCGGTTTCTCCCGAAAACTGCCGTTCCTGATTTATTTAACATAAAATTTTACCAGCGTCTGAAGTAATTTCCGGAGCTTTCATTCTTGCAAGTTGTAAGAGTATAAAATATTCGGTTACACCCGAACTTAGCACTTTTCTTTGCATTGTTTTTAACCAATAATTACAATAATAGTTATATTAAATAAAAATGATGTTTCAACGGCAATTGTAAATCAGAAATTTTAAAATTTTGTTGACCAAAAATTGCGACTTATCAGACCTGGCCCAGAGCTTAAATCCACCACTGCTAAGGGGCCATCCATAAATTACGTTACACGAATTTAAGGACTTTTTAACTTTAATTTAACTTTTATATTTATTGTAATTGTGTTATTTTCCAACGCGACGTAATGAAACTACACACTATGCGACTCTAGGAAAACGAGTTGAAATGTCCCAAATATCAGCCGCGTCTATACTTGTGTTTGAGTATGTGTGTGTGTGACAACGCAGCGATAAAAACATGTCATTGTATGACTGCAAACTGACAGACTTAAGATGAAGGCGCAAATGGAAAAGGGTTCACAACCGGAAACCAAAAACTTTTCAGCGCGATAAGAACAAACGATGTCCAAATGAAACTGGCCGAAAAATGTTAAATTCGAAAAGCAAGGTGCAAACGAAGTACAGAGAATTCACAAGTCAGAAAAGAAAGCCTGCTCACCCTTGAAGCAAATTTACAACCGTAAAATTTTTTGCAGTGAAGAAGCAGCTTATGGACCTATGTACCAAACAATTGAAAGCGGAAGTTATTTTAAGATATATGAGAAATTACGTAGCTTTGATATGCAATTAATAATGGATATTATAAACTGTCATTAGTATGTATTCTAAAAAAATTTAAAATTATACTTTACTATTAAATTTCAAATTCTGCTTCCAAATATCAAGCCACCTCCAAGTATAATCTACCTGTAATTTAAAATAGATATATTTTTTTTTTTAATAAAATTCATCAAACTGCCGACTTAACGTGCAAAATAGTTTATCTGATAGAAAAAACGTTAACAGTTATCACAAATAAACAAATTTCCATAAAATACAAGGTGTGTTCCAAAGTAAACAGGACTCATCGGCAAATGCATTTTTCCAAAAAGGAAGAAGTCGCACGGTGCCATATCAGGTGAATACGAATAACTTCACTTCCAATCGATGAAATCTCATGAAATCTGCTATCTTTATCGATTGTTTAGTGAGAACAATCGATAAAGATAGCAGATTAAAAAAGTACTTTGGAACACACCTTGTAATTTAATTTTGTTTTGTATATCAGCTATGTATATGCTATAGTAGGAGCTTAACAAGTTCCTCGGAAATTATACTTTTGCCAAAAAAAATATAAAAGTTTTCTCTATAAAGACACTAATTATAGTGGTCCGAAATGCGTAGCTTCTTGGTGAGAAAGGGAGCAAAATTTACACCCTGTTCAGTAGAATAATTAACCATATAACCTCAGTTCGAGCTGCAGAACTCAACAGAGAAGGTACCATCTTCTATAAGAGTGTACAACTGCTGGCGTATGCCGATGATATTGATATCATCGGCCTCAACACCCGCGCCGTTAGTTCTGCTTTCTCCAGACTGGACAAGGAAGCAAAAGAAATGGGTCTGGCAGTGAACGAGGGCAAGACCAAATATCTCCTGTCATCAAACAAACAGTCGTCGCATTCGCGACTTGGCACTCACGTCACTGTTGACAGTCATAACTTTGAAGTTGTAGATAATTTCGTCTATCTTGGAACCAGCGTAAACACCACCAACAATGTCAGCCTAGAAATCCAACGCAGGATAACTCTTGCCAACAGGTGCTACTTCGGACTAAGTAGGCAATTGAGAAGCAAAGTCCTCTCTCGACAAACAAAAACCAAACTCTATAAGTCACTCATAATTCCCGTCCTACTATATGGTGCAGAGGCCTGGACGATGTCAACAACAGATGAGTCGACGTTGCGAGTTTTCGAGAGAAAAGTTCTGCGAAAGATTTATGGTCCTTTGCGCGTTGGCCACGGCGAATATCGCATTCGATGGAACGATGAGCTGTACGAGATATACGACGACATTGACATAGTTCAGCGAATTAAAAGACAGCGGCTACGCTGGCTAGGTCATGTTGTCCGGATGGACGAAAACACTCCAGCTCTGAAAGTATTCGACGCAGTACCCGCCGCGGGAAGCAGAGGAAGAGGAAGACCTCTACTCCGGTGGAAGGACCAAGTGGAGAAGGACCTGGCCTCGCTTGGAATATCCAATTGGCGCCACGTAGCGAAAAGAAGAAACGACTGGCGCGCTGTTGTTGACTCGGCAATGAAGAAGAAGAACCTCAAAGTCCGAGAGGTGTTGAGGTTATCTATTTGGGATATTGAAAGCTTGACCAAGCAGATCCGAAAGGCACACCCCAGCCGAAAGCGAGGTGGCGAAAGATGAGCGTCGCACAGTATAATAGTCTCAGCCGCGTAAAGAATGAGCTAGAAAATAACGCCGAGAAGCTTCAAAAGCAATCTACCATAGGTGACTGAAGCGCAATACTCCACTGAACTATTTCCTCGGTGCTTTAGTAATTAGGCTTAGGAAGCTAAGGACTATGGCAACCAAGCCGATCCATAATACGGCTGTTGCAGGAGGAACTTAAAACGAACTTCCCAGCTAGTGTCATGGGGAGCTACCCACCAAGTAAGAGGGGTTGCATGAACAGAGAGTTGGAATAACACCTGTTCGTCATGGAACCCATCTTCTAACAGTCATCCACACAGAAGTTGTCCAGATAAACTTTCACCTAAGACCTCGAGAGCTCAGGAGCTTTTCGCCGTTGTGTATCCCAGAAACACAAATTGGGATGCTTTAGGGATACTCTAGGGCAGTGTTTCCCAAATTGGGCGATAACGCCCCCTTGTGGGCGCTGCAGTTGTCAAGGGGGGCGGTAAGAGACCCAGAAAGAAAATGGGGGGGAAATGGGGGCGCTGTGTAGAGGCCTGGGGGGTTATTTGTAATTTTATTTAGCTAGGAGGCCTCTTAGACAACGTCTACATGAGCTCTCGACTCTCAACAACAACTTGTAAACATCAACTAATATGAATTAAAAGATTGCATAATACTCAGCCAATTGTAACAAAACTATTTTCGGCGGCTGCTAAGCAAGATGACGACGGACTTCGAGCTTCGTACAATATCTCTTTGTTAATTGCTCCAAAAGACAAACCACATACATGGGAGAAGAGTTAATATTGCCAGCAATAAATGAAGTAATAACTACCGTGCTTCATAAACCGGCCGCAGATATTATCCGAAAAATTCCTTTGAGTAATAATTCTGTGCAAAGACGAATTGATGAAATGGCTGAAAACATTAAAGAATCATTGTGCGATCACCTGAGGACAAGCCAATTCTCAATTCAGCTCGATGAGTCCACTTTACCAACTAATGAAGCATTGTTGTTGTCTTACGTGAGGTTTATTAAAGATGAGAAAATATGTGAAGAACTATTATTTGCTAGAAATTTAGAGACCGATACAAAAGGCGAAACCACTTTCAATATATTGGAAAAGTGTTGCGATGAGAAAGAGATTCCTTTTAAAAATATTATTTCAATTGCTACGGATGGCTCTCCGGCTATGATAGGCTGCCATAAAAGGCTTTATAGCGCACTTAAAAAATAAAATTCCAGATGTCCTTGGTGTACATTGCGTTATTCATAGACAACATTTAGTTGCTAGAAACTTAAGTGAAAAACTATTTCAATCACTGCAATATGTCATCAAAGCAGTCAATAAAATCCGCAACAGCTCTTTGAACGATAGATTATTTCATCAGCTTTGTGTTACTAATGACGATTTCAATCGTTTGTTGTTTCATACTGAAGTTCGTTGGCTATCAAGAGGAAATTGTCTGACTCGATTCTACAACCTTTTTGACTCTGTTATAGAGTTCTTGGAAACTAAAGATACAGAATTTCAAGACAAGCTCATAACATCAAAGAATGATATAGCTTACATGACAGACCTGTATAAATTGTTCAACGACATGAATCTGCAACTGCAAGCCGATAAACTAAATTTAATTAAAACAAAAAACGTCGTTGCTGCTTTCGCAGCCAAACTGCTTCTACACAAAAAGAATCTGGGCAGACGTGAGTTCATAATTTTCCGAATTTATCAGTATCATGCAGTAACGACGAATTGTTTGCTTACTGCCAACATTTGGAAAACCTCCACATTGACTTCACCGAACGATACCAGGACATTTTGAACTTGGAAATACCAGACTGGGTGTTGGATCCGTTTTCAAATGTCAACACAGCAATGTCACCTCAGCTGGAAGAAGAACTTATAGAATTGACAACAAACGAGGAAATAAAAATCAAGTTCAAAAATAGTTACCAAGAATTTTGGCTACAAAAACCGATCTCGCAATTGTACCCTGGATTGTGGTCAATCGTTCAACGATTCTTGATAGCATTTCCATCGTTATATTTGTGTGAACGTGGATTTAGTGCTGTGACAACCGTTACCGAACGTGGCGACTTGCGACTGTTCTTGAGTAAATTGGAACCTGATATTAACAAACTTATTAAACAGCATCAGATTCATCCTTCACATTAGTTTTTATATATGGATCGATTATTTTAGTTTTATTTTTAATAAAAGATTCGCTGTTTTAATACTATAAAGTTGTGTTTCAATAATTATTCTTATTGGCAGGTGGAGCCCGTAAGAGTTAACTTGTGACCTAAACGCCGTTGTATGTTACCTACTTCGCTCAGGTTTCAATTTGCTGGTTATCGTAAAAGTTTCGTTTAGAATTCTCCATTAAAATACATATGTGACCTGGTCTAGGAAAAGTGAGCTAACGTGCGAAAACTAGTTTTCTGGGAAACAGCTGTTAAAAATAAACAACTCGTTTCGCCATCCGAATCAACTAAAAAGTGAAAATGACACCTAAGCCCCCTTTCCGTAGACCAGGTCACAAATATCTTCTTCTTAATTTGAAGTTATGCGATTATAGCCGAGTCAAAAAAAATGGGGGCGCTAAAAAAATATTTATTCTCAAAGTGGGCGGTAGACAAAATAAGTCAAACATGAGAAGGATACATCAGTTAAGTAGCTTTATGACAGCTAAAGGATTGCAGAGCAGACTGGCTGCGACAAAACACTTTATTATAAATGAGGAGGCTAAACGCTTCCACCAAAAGACAGAACTGACATGTCGTAGACCTTAAAAAAATTATACCGGAAACCGAATATCTTATAAAAAGTAATAGGACTGATTTTCTTCCTCCGCGACTGTACGCGATTAAATTCTGTGTGAAACTCGGTAAATCTGCGACAGAGACGTTTCATCAAGAAGGCTTACCCAGATATTGATTTAGCAAGAAGTTGTGTGTTTTGGTGGCACCAGACCTTTGTGGAGGTCCGGAAGGAGGTTGCTAATGAAGACCGTGCTGGGAGACCTCCGACTTCGACAAAAACCGGCAATGTGACTCGTGCGCGCAGATGTTAAATTTATCAATACCTGCGATTCATGACATTGCGACGGAGCACTTGAATATGCGCAAGTTGTGCAAAGATGGGCCCAAAAGTGCTCCCACGCCTATTCTAAAATATTGACCCCGGCTTCCATGAAGCCCTCTCATACCATCTCGGGGCTAAAATTTAATGTCTCTGGGTTATTCAGTTATTGATTTATCGCGTTTTTTAGGCGAACTTAGTTGTTGTAGCTTTAGTATTTTGGGGATATGTATATAAAACATTTTAGAATGCGTGGACATGCTCTCTTTTGGAAAAGTTTAGTCCACAGGTAAGTTAATGCTTTCTATAAGTTTACGTTTGATGGCGTTTTGTGGGTGTGGCAGTGGTCTGATTACGCCCAACTACGAACCCGTCCTCACTTTTTTGTCAAGAAACACTTGTACAAAGTTACATAAGATATATTTTACACCCAGTTGTGCTTTCGTTGGAGGATGGAGTCATGTGTAGAAGTTCACGCAAGTGAGTGGCCAGAAACGATTCTTTTACATATGGGTCAAGCAGCTCACGACTTCCGGTCCTAATTGTAGACCAAGTATCCTCTGGGTAGCCGAAGAACATCCGTTCGAAGGCGAGCTAAAGTGAGAAGCCGAAATATCCCCTACACAGGGTTGTGCGCTGGGTTTGGGACCCACCAATGAAAAGATACCAACTGTCTCGGATGAGAGACCCCCCTTTTGATGACGACCACAGCAAACGAAACAAGGATTATGATTAGGGGGCATGCACCTGGAATGTCCGGTCCCTTAATTGGGAAAATGCCGCTGCCCAGCTGGTTGATGTCCTCGTTAGAGTGAAGGCTAACATCACCAAGAAATGCGATGGACGGGACAAGGACTGAGACGAGTAAGTCCTTGTGGCATTTACTACAGTGACCATATAGAGGAGCGCAAGTTTGGTGTGGGATTCGTGGTGGGAGAGAGACTCCGTCGCCGAGTACTATCATTCACTCCGGTAGCCTAGCCACAATCCGCATCAAAGCGAGGCTCTTCAACATATCGGTGATTTGCGCCCACGCCGCGACGGAAGAGAAGGACGACGTGACCAAAGATGCCTTTTATGAGCGCTTGGAGCGCACCTTTGAGAGCTATCCCCGCCACGATGTCAAAATCATGCTTGGCAACTTTAACGCCAGGGTGAGCAAAAAGGGTATCTTTGGCAATACGGTCGGGGAATAGATCGATACTGATCGACTTCGCCGGATCCGTTATGTTATCTGTAGTACTAGATCCCAGCATTAGAAAATTCATCAAGCCACTTGGCTGCCTCCGGATCGAAAAACCACTGACCAGATGCATCATGTTGTGATAGACGGAAGACACGTCTCCAGTGTTTTAGATGGACCACTACCTTGTTGCAGCCAAGATTCGCACCCGCCTCTGTGCAGCAAAAAACGCACGTCAACAAACACAGGAAAGGTTCGACGCCGAGAAGCTGCAATCACAACAGGCAGCCGAACGATTTTCTACTCGGCTTGAACTGCTGCACTCGTCAACAACTCGTTATAAGCGAACTGTGGGACGGCACTTCAATCTCCTTACTTACAGCTGCAACCGAAACCATTGGTTTTCGGAAAATGCAAAATGGTACGATGAGGAGTGCCGTATCACAGCGGAGAGAAAACAGACTGTGTACCTCGCAACATTACGATCGACCACAAAACGTGCGAGATGGGATAGATACAGAGAGTTGAAGAAGGGAGCGAGACGTATTTGCAGACAGAAAAAGAAAGAGGCCAAAATGCGTGAGTATGAAGAGCTTGATTAGCTGGCCGATAGGAGTAATGCTCGAAAATTCTACGAAAAGATGTGGTGGCTAACAGAAGGTTTCAAGACCGGATCATACTCTTGTAGAACCCCCAAAGGTGAACACTTCTCCTACCTGCTAAATCGCAGTGAAAGTACAACGCCAGGAAAAGGCCAACCCGATTCCCCAATCGATGACGATGGGGCAGACGTTACATTGCCCGACCATGAAGAAGTTCGAATAGCAATTTCCCGCCTGAGGAACAACAAAGTGGCGGGGTCGATGGATTGCCGGCTGAACTATTCAAATTCCGCGGCGAAGAATTGATAAGGAGCATGCATCAGCTTCTTTGTAAAATATGGTCGGGCGAAACATGCCCAACGATTGGAATTTAAGAGTGCTCTGCCCAATCCACAAAAAGGGAGACCCCACAATCTGTGCCAACTACCGTGGGATAAGCCTCCTCCACATCGCTTATAAGGTTCTATCGAGCGTATTGTGTGAAATATTAAAGCCCACCGTCAACAAACTGATTGGACCTTATTAGTGTGGCTTTAGATTTGGCAAATCAACAACCGACCAGATATTCACCATGCGCCAAATCTTGGAAAAGACCCGTGAAAGGAGAATCGACACACACCGAGGTGGTGTGTTTCAAAGCTGCTTTCAACAGCACGGAAAGGAGCTGCCTCTATGCCACGATGTCTAAATTTAGTATTCCTGCAAAACTAATACGGCTGTGTAAACTGATGTTGGGCAACACCAAAAGCTCCGACAGGATCGGGAAGGACCTCTCCGAGCCGTTCGATACAAAACGAGGTTTCAGACAAGGCGACTCCCTATCGTGCGTTCAATATGCTGCTGGAGAAAATAATTCGAGCTGCAAAACTTAATCGAGCAGTTACAATCTTTTATAAGAGTGTACAGCTGCTGGCGTATGCCATATGGCGCTCACGACTTGGCTCTGACGCCACTGTTGACAACCATAACTTTGAAGTCGTATATAATTTCGTCTATCTTGGAACCAGCGTAAACACCACCAACAATGTCAGCCTGGAAATCAAACTCTTGCCAACAGGTGCTACTTCGGATTGAATAGGCAATTGAAAAGTAAAGTCCTCTCTCGACGAACAAAAACCAAACTCTATAAGTCACTTATATTTTCCGTCCTGCTATAGGGTGCAGAGGCCTGGACGATGGCAACAACTGCTAAGTTTTCGAGAGAAAGATTCTGCGAAAGATTTATGGTCCTTTGCGCGTTGGCCACGGCGAATATCGCATTCGATGGAACGATGAGCTGTATGACGACATTGACATAGTTCAGGGAATTAAAAGACAGCGGCTACGCTGGCTAGGTCATGTTGTCCGAATGAACGAAAACACTCCAGCTCTGGATGTATTCGACGCAGTACCCGCCGAGGGAAGTAGAGGAAGAGGAAGACCTCAACTCCGTTGGAAGGACCAAGTCACCTGGAAGTTCGAAAATCGTTAGGTATATGGAAGTGGTGGAAATAGTGTCACGTACCTTACAGACTCGGAAGTCAACTCGTCTCGTCATCATAATCATTAATATATATATGTATATGTACCGGAACGAGCCCGGTTTTTATTCGGCCAAGTACTGTCAACTTGGCCGCATTCTTAAAATTTATTTCAGGAATGTTTCTGCCGCTACGACAACAACAATAATCATAATTCATGCAAAATTTCTTGAAATAGGTATCCATATAAGCACTTCATTCCGATCGTACAGTTTGTATGACAACTACATGCTATAGTGGGGCATAGATAAATCGGCTCAGCTCGTCATGCTGACCATTTATACAAATATATATTTTACAGGATCTTCGAAGTTTATTTCTGGGTGTTACAAACTTCATTGAAATTTTAATATACCATGTACATTTAAGATTTTTACATAAACATTTAAATGCAATAAAAGCATTTGCATATAAATGTTCAAAATGTATGTTACGAGTACATTTAAATATAATCCGTTTTTTGAGCACTTCTTTTATAAGGATCAGTATTAATTTGCCATCATACTCGTATGACGATCCCATCAACCTTGATACCTTCTTTCATCGAATTTAGATCCTGATGGATATTTTTCTACACAAAAATTTCTTAATTTATCTGAAAATTTCTCGAGATGATGGCGGCGATAGTCGAATGAGACTTGCTCACAGAAACTAAAAATGTTTCCGTATATTTTGAAAAATTTCTTCATAATTTGTTACTTTATAGTTACCGAGGAAATTTTCGACTAATAACACACACATTTTAGATGTTTCACCCTCCTATTCACATCCATTGCTAGACTGTACCGTTATCTGGGTATTTAGTGACACCGTTGTTCTCAAGTAGTCCATGTGAATTACTTTTGATACCAAAGCGAGATTTTTATTACGTAAAACAAAAGAGTTTGTGGACTGTAATTCAAGATATCTCCACTTTTGATTTAGTAAATTCTTAAAAGCTTCTACATAATTTATCGGATAATTTAGGTGAGAATCATGGAATGTTGGTACGGTAATTGATTAAAATATAAGAAATGCATTAATCATAAAAACAGGAGTACATTTAATGTTGAAAGTTGAAAGAATGTAAATATTTATCAACAAAGAGAACAACTTTATTGTAATTTACTATATTATTTAACATTTTCGTTTTGTGCTTAACGTATAATACATGAACATTTAAAATATATTATCATATGTATATATGTATACATTTCTTAACCGAAAACACACCACGTCGTTGATATATTAATGAGCAAACATATTCACACACTTAATATGTTTGCACCACACAGCACTTAGCCACTTTGTTTAAAGGCACATACGTAAACACTTTATGCCCTCATAAAGATATTGAATATTTGTAAACATTCCAAATGAATTAAATAAAAATATATGTGTACATAAGGATATAAGTTTAATCCACAATTCCCACAACCACACATATGCGAAATCAAATGTGGTCGATGCTGAGTAAAGAGATGGAGTAAATTTAATGGAAATTGTGAAGGAAACTTGTATTTGAACTAAACAAATCCTCAGATTTTAGTAAGGATATCAAACGAATTTTTCAATGCTACTATGGAGAATAATTTTAACATTGCTGTAATTCTAATTCCCAATTTATATTGTTATTAGTATGATAATGGAAGATTTTTTTAAATTTGATTCAAGTAATACAGTATTAAAAAATACATTGCAAGCAAAGACTGTGACTAATAGGTTGCTATAACATATTAAAATATAATAAAAGGGAATGAAATGTGCGCAACTGACAGTGCAAAAAAAACTGTTGACAGTAGATCAGCAGTTTAACTACTCGTTTGTGTTTATTGTGATCGTTTTGCCTTTAGGATCATCAAATCGATCCATGGTATTGATATCCATCATCCAGCAAATACCAACGAAAAGTATTGCAAGCAAAATTGCGGACACGAATAGACCAGCAAGAATGGCATGTGAAACAAAACCGACACAATTCCAGGATTCACCAAATTCAAAATAGTTTGTATTTACAGTCTTAACGGCACTACCGAAAGGTGCTTGGAACTGGACAGAGTTCCAAAGGAGTTGATCACCGGCTGCTGAATAAACAGTTAAATTACCGCAGAAGTAAGAGAAGGCTGGAGGTGCATTTATATCATTTGTGCGGAACACTGTATCCTTATTGTATGTCAACTGTTTCATGTAGTAGTAACCCTTCTGTAACTCAATGTCAAATGTGATCACGTCAGCAGCATCACTGCTACTGAGTGTGACAGTAAAGTCGGTGGTATTGTGATCATCGATTTTCATACTGCTTACAGTAATTGCTTTTGTTGGGTTACTACCAATTTTTACGTTCAACGTTGTATAGAAAATTTGAAATTTGGTATCAGAGAATATAATACCACCTTTTGGTGCTGCAGTCTCCCCCACGGACAGTGCGCGCCGAGATCGTTTAACTGTCACATCTTTTGCAGGAGTTGATGTATACATAAATACAGTTGGACAAGATACTTGTTTCATTACATTCGAAATGGCAATGTCTGAAAAAAAATAACAAATCTATATAAATAAATATCTAATAGAGCGAAGTATAAAATATACCGTGTGTCTCCAAAGTTTCTTCGCGATTTAAACCAGTTTCGTCGCTGAATCGCAAAAATACAACTTTTCCCGCTTTGCACTTCAGTGGTATTTCAAGCTTTCCGCTTCTAGAGATAGTAATTACCTCGTAATTAGGATCTAACTTTTCCAACACTTTTACAGGGCTATCGACTCTCATGTAAAAAGTGCTGGGCGTGATGTTTTGAAGGTGAGAATAACATGACTGTTGTTCAGATCGGTTACTCTTACACAGAAAATCGTTGAATGATAACTAAAGTACATATGACTCATAAAAATATATTGAAATTATTATCTAAAAGGATACTTACATCATCTTCTTGGAAAACAGCAATCATGTGGTCCTTAACAAGTGGTTTTGCAATCTGAGTGAAACTTTCACTATCTACTCTAGTTAGTGCAGGAATTGGTTCACTATAAAGATATGAATTAAACAGAGCAATGTTTAGCAAAGATATTGAATTCATACACTGGTGCCAAAACTAAAACAATGGAGTCCGATGCGGCTGCAACACCAATTATGAACAACGTTAGAAAGGCAATCTTCATTTTCGTTTTTTCCCCTCGGATACGTTTTACGCCAAAATAAAGATAATGCAATTAATATTAAATTAAAATGCAATCTAACCGAACTTAACGAAATTATAAGGGAATTAATGGCAAAAATTCAACAGTTTTCACCTTCCCATGAAAATTGCCCTGTCAAAATGCAAAATTCTTTGTAGCTGCGTATGACAGTCATGTGATATATTCGAATTGAACATACCTTCGAATTTCTGAATTTCGAAACGATACTCGAACTCGTGACGTGCAGAGTTGCACATAATTCCTGTTCATATTTAAACGCAGCAGTTATAGCCTTGACAGAAGACAGCGTTAATCCGGATTAACTGCGCACTTATAATATTTTCAATGAAAATGGATAGAAGATAAACATTGCAGTTGATGGCTAACCAATTTTTACAAAACCACTTTTTATTATAAAAAAAATATCAACACATTATTTTTAAAACTGCGTCATAACATAAAACATCTCTTTTTTTATTATTGAAAACTTTAAAAAGTGTTGCCTGTTTTTCATTTACGGTAGATTAAAATTGGCACTTTTAAACAATGTTGCCAACGAATATGCAGCTAACTCTCTAAAATTTTGAGGGTGATGTTGTAATTAGGAACGGAGTTATCTTCACTAACTCCTGAATTAGCTGTAATAATCCGGATTAACGCTGCCGGCTGTCAATGCTATTACACAATCAAGAACATGCTTTAATCATTTAATTAATCACAAAAGCTACTTGTCAAAATTGATTTAAATTAATAGCCGTGATATAGACTGCAAACAACTTGATAATCAATAACAGTTTCAAGACCAAAATAAAAAAGTGCCTGATTTATTAATGAATATTATACCTTTAACCAGGGCCAGCGCCGTCCATATTGGCAAGTTAGGCATACTGACAATTTTTCTTTAAATATTTTATTTGTTTACTTCATTTATTTCATTTATATATAATACTAGTGGATCCGGCCACGCGTTGCTGTGGCATACATTTTATACTATTCTTCATATAACTATTCAATACAGTAAAATTTAGGAATAAAGGCGAAAACGTTTTTCCTGTTCAGTTAATAGAGTTGTCCGCTTAATATAACGTCCATTTAATAGAGCTTTCACTGTATTTTTTATTTTTCATTATTTTTACTATCCTATCTTCTAATCTGGTCCGATTTTATTATTAATTAATTAATTTCTATTTTTGTCATTATTGATACTACATTGTGTTCAATCGATTAGGGATTATTACTTTTGAAACGCAAATGACATTTTCATTGAGTAAAATAGGAGGGAGGATGGAGTCATGTGTAGAAGTTCACGCAAGTGAGGAAAGTTCTCTGATCGCCATTCACTTGGGAGTGGCCAGAAACGATTCTTTTGCATATGACTCAAGCAGCTCACGACTTCCGGTCTTTGACCAAGTATCCTCTGGGTAGCCTAAGAACATCCGTTTGAAGGCGAGCTAACGTGAGAAGGCGAAACATCCCCTGCATAGGGTTGTGCGCTGGGTTTGGGACCCGCCACGTAAAAAACACCCCCAATGAAAAGGAACAACAAGCCTCGGATGAGTGACCCCCCTTTTGATGACGACCATGGCAAACGAAATAAGGACTACGAATTGAGGGCATGCACCTGGAATGTCCGGTCCCTTAATTGGGAAGGTGCCGCTGCCCAGCTGGTTGATGTCCTCGTGAAAATAAAGGCTGACATCACCGCCGTCCAAGAAATGCGATGGACGGGACAAGGACAGAGACAAGTAGGTCCTTGTGACATTTACTACAGTGGCCATATAAAGGAGCGCAAGTTTGGTGTTGGATTCGTGGTGGGAGAGAGACTCCGTCGCCGAGTACTATCATTCACTGCGGTGAATGAACGTCTAGCCACAATCCGCATCAAAGCGAGGTTCTTCAACATATCGCTGATTTGCGCCCACGCCCCGACGGAAGAGAAGGACGATGTGACCAAAGATGCCTTTTATGAGTGCTTGGAGCGCACTTATGAGAGATGCCCCCGCCACGATGTCAAAATCGTGCTTGGCGACTTTAACGCCAGGGTGGGCAAAGAAGGTATCTTTGGCACTACGGTCGGTAAATTCAGCCTCCACGACGAAACATCCCCAAATGGGTTGAGGCTGATCGACTTCGCCGGGGCCCGAAATATGGTTATCTGTAGTACTAGATTCCAGCATAAGAAGATACATCAAGCTACCTGGCTGTCTCCGGATCGAAAAACCACCAACCAGATCGATCATGTTGTGATAGACGGAAGACACGTCTCCAGTGTTTTAGATGTGCGTGCGCTCCGAGGTCCTAACATCGACTCGGACCACTATATTGTTGCAGCCAAAATTCGCACCCGCCTCTGTGCAGCAAAAAACGCACGCCAACAAACACAAGGAAGGTTCGACGTCGAGAAGCTGCAATCACAACAGACAGCCGAACGTTTTTCTACTCGGCTTGCACTCCTGCTCTCTGAGAGCACTCATCAACAATTCGGTATAAGGGAACTGTGGGACGGCATTTCAAACTCCTTACGTACAGCTGCAACGGAAACCATTGGTTTTCGGAAAGTGCAAAAGAACAGCTGGTACGACGAGGAGTGCCGTGTCGCAGCGGAGAGAAAACAGGCTGCCTACCTCGCAACGTTACGATCGACCACAACACGTGCGGGATGGGATAGATACCGAGAGTTGAAGAGGGAAGCGAGACGCATTTGCAGACAGAAGAAGAAAGAGGCCGAAATGCGTGAGTACGAACAGCTCGATAAGCTGGCCGACAGGGGTAATGCTCGAAAATTCTACGAAAAGATGCGGCGGCTTACAGAAGGTTTCAAGACCGGAGCATACTCTTGTAGAACCCCCAAAGGTGATCTAGTTACCGATGCCCAGAGCATACTTAAATTATGGAGGGAACACTTCTCCAGCCTGCTGAATGGCAGTGAAAGCACAACACCGGGAGAAGGCGAACCCGATTCCCCAATCGATGACGATGGAGCAGACGTTCCATTACCCGACCATGAAGAAGTTCGAATAGCAATCACCCGCCTGAAGAACAACAAAGCGGCAGGGGCCGATGGATTGCCGGCCGAGCTATTCAAACACGGCGGCGAAAAACTGATAAGGAGCATGCATCAGCTTCTTTGTAAAATATGGTCGACGAAAGCATTCCCAACGAGTGGAATTTAAGTGTGCTATGCCCAATCCATAAAAAAGGAGACCCCACAATCTGCGCCAACTACCGTGGGATTAGCCTCCTCAACATCGCATATAAGGTTCTATCGAGCGTATTGTGTGAAAGATTAAAGCCCACCGTCAACGAACTGATTGGACCTTATCAGTGTGGCTTTAGACCTGGCAAATCAACAACCGACCAGATATTCACCATGCGCCAAATCTTGGAAAAGACCCGTGAAAGGAGAATCGACACACACCACCTCTTCGTCGATTTCAAAACTGCTTTCGACAGCACGAAAAGGAGCTGCCTTTATGCCGCGATGTCTGAATTTGGTATCCCCGCAAAACTGATACGGCTGTGTAAACTGACGTTGAGCGGCACCAAAAGCTCCGTCAGGATCGGGAAGAACCTCTCCGAGCCGTTCGATACCAAACGAGGTTTCAGACAAGGCGACTCCCTATCGTGCGACTTTTTCAATCTGCTGCTGGAGAAAATAGTTCGAGCTGCAGAACTTAATCGAGCAGGTACAATCTTCTATAAGAGTGTACAGCTGCTGGCGTATGCCGATGATATTGATATCATCGGCCTCAACACCCGCGCCGTTAGTTCTGCTTTCTCCAGGCTGGACAAGGAAGCAAAACGAATGGGTCTGGCAGTGAACGAGGGCAAGACGAAATATCTCCTGTCATCAAACAAACAGTCGTCGCACTCGCGACTTGGCACTCACGTCACTGTTGACAGTCATAACTTTGAAGTTGTAGATAATTTCGTCTATCTTGGAACCAGCGTAAACACCACCAACAATGTCAGCCTAGAAATCCAACGCAGGATAACTCTTGCCAACAGGTGCTACTTCGGACTGAGTAGGCAATTGAGAAGCAAAGTCCTCTCTCGACAGACAAAAACCAAACTCTATAAGTCTCTCATAATTCCCGTCCTGCTATATGGTGCAGAGGCTTGGACGATGTCAACAACAGATGAGTCGACGTTGCGAGTTTTCGAGAGAAAAATTCTGCGAAAGATTTATGGTCCTTTGCGCGTTGGCCACGGCGAATATCGCATTCGATGGAACGATGAGCTGTACGAGATATACGACGACATTGACATAGTTCAGCGAATTAAAAGACAGCGGCTACGCTGGCTAGGTCATGTTGTCCGGATGGATGAAAACACTCCAGCTCTGAAAGTATTCGACGCAGTACCCGCCGCGGGAAGCAGAGGAAGAGGAAGACCTCCACTCCGTTGGAAGGACCAAGTGGAGAAGGACCTGGCTTCGCTTGGAATATCCAATTGGCGCCACGTAGCGAAAAGAAGAAACGACTGGGGCGCGGTTGTTAACTCGGCTATAATCGCGTAAGCGGTGTCTACGCCAATTAAGAAGAAGAAGAAGAAAATAGGAGATTTCATAGACCATTTCTCTAAACATCTCCACGTTTGATTTTTATTAAAACTTTTCATACGTAAGCGCGAAAAATGTTCGCAGAATCCTAATCATGACTGGAAAACAAAATTTGAATTGTGAACACCCCGACATATATCAAAATATTAGATATGCAATTATTTTAAAATCAAGAGCACATAAAATATTTTCATGATCAAATGTTTACTTTTGTAGAGCCGTGTTATTAATCTTTTTGTGAACTTTCAATAACTGAATATACTTCTTTATATTTATCGTTTAAAAGTTTTTATCTGTTTAACTCCCTATTAAATCTTCATTTTTAAGTTTGGCAGCACCAATGAAACTTGAAAAATTTGAAGCTTTTAATACCAACAAGTAAGGAAGGGCTAAGTTCGGGTGCAAGTGAACATTTTATACTCTTGCAACTTGCAATATTAAAAACCAGGGAAATATTTGTAAAACCAATCATATAAAATAATATCTGCCGGATATTCGAAAATCAAATATTAGTTATATAATGGCGAGGCCAAGTTTTCGCTGAAATTTATCTACTTTAGGCACAAAGATACACTGTTATGAACAAAGGCTCGCTCTTATTTTCATTGAGATAACTCACACATTGGCCGATATACATATGCGATATAAAGTTACCCTGAAGTTTGAAAATCTTTATATTAATATTAAGTATATTCGGGCTAAGAGGAATTTGTATTATGTATATTCGGGCTAAGAGAAATATTTACACATTGACCGACATTTTCGATCTTAAGTCAACTATAGGTAACGGGGTCTAAGTATTGGGTACCTAGGGGCTTGAACAATTTTATTAGATTTAAACAATTTTTGGTCATAAGGTGGCACTCACTAAAAGTATTATTCGTGCAAAGTTTTATCCCGTTCTCTTAATCGCTTTATGATTGGTGTACGGAGACGGAAAGAATCAAGTGGAATTTAAAATTGTGCTATATGGGAAGTAGGCGCGGTTGTTGTCAGATTTTGACATATAAATACAAAAAGAATGCCGCATACTAAATTTTGTTGAAATCGGTTGGTTGCGTCCCGAGATATGGGATTTCACCAAAAAGTAGGCGGTACCAAGCCCATCGTCCAATTTTCACACTGACTCCCATAAAGCTCTCTGATTTCATACATTTTCACACTATCGGCAGAAGTTTTTATAGGATTTGCATTCAGCAAATTTAGTTGTTGTAGCTTAAGTGGTTTAGGAGATATGGACATTAAACTTGTCAGAGAGCGGGGCCATGCCCACTTTTTGCTAGTTGCTATATAAAAGCTGTGTGCCAAACGGTAAAAAAAAGTTCTGACAGATAATAACAAATCTTCAAATTCATAAATTTTTCTAGTTTGATTAATATTGCTATTAGCACGCAAAAAATTTGCTAATCATTTAATTCATTTTACGAATATATATTATAATTTAATTAACAAAGCAAATAGTCAAAAGACATAATTGGGTTTGTTTTGAACTTCAACTGCAAAAATTATGCTTTCCATCATTATATACGGCACAGTACAGTTATTCACCCCAACTCAACACAGGGAAAATGTTATTATGTGGCACACAGTTAACCCAGTATTCTAAAATAAATGAAAAAACAAAACTTCGTTTTAGATTCTGGCAACTTTGTTTGTTATCAGCCGTAGAAGAGAGTGTGGAAATCATGGATATATATATATATATTTATTGGTCCTTTGATTACAAACGCAAAGGAAGTGTAATCGGAAGAACTTAGAAGGAGTATATATAAATTACAAAAGGAATTTTATTAGATATATGGTGGTAAACAAATAAGGATACGCGAAATGTTTTGAATTCGGAATTATTCAATATGCGTATTCAGAGAAAGTGGGGTCGAATGTTAAAAAATAATTGGAAAAGATTACGACGGAGGCGATTGTTGATTATATTTGGTGCAATAGTACTTGCTTTAATGTTTTTTGTCAGGGTAAGTATACTATATTACCATTAAATTAATGCGTCAATAAATGATTTTTATTCCAAGAAAAAAAAATCGAGTGACACATATTGTGAACCCATCGACGTAGTTTATACTTGGGTTAATGGATCCGATCCTATGTTTACTGATTCAGCAAGGCGTTATAATCCTAATTATGATCCGGCAAGGTTCGATGACAAAAATGAGCTTCGCTATTCATTGCGATCCCTAGAAATGTATGCACCTTGGGTACGGCATGTTTACATCGTAACTAATGGACAAATTCCATATTGGCTAGATCTTAGTTTTGAAAAGGTTACGGTCGTTCCGCACGAACTACTTACTACAAAACCAGAACTCCTACCAACATTTTCAAGCTCTGCTATTGAAACTTTCATTCATCGTATACCGCATCTCTCTCAACGTTTTCTCTATTTAAATGACGACATTTTTCTTGGTGCCCCATTGTACCCAGAAGACCTTTATACTAACTCAGAAGGTGTGCGCATTTATCAAGCTTGGATGGTGCCCGATTGTGCGGAAGACTGCCCTTGGACATACATCGGTGATGGGGCATGCGACCGTCATTGTAATATTGCCAAATGCCAATATGACGGAGGCGATTGTAACACATTCGGATCAGACAGAAGTGAAGAAAATATGATGGAGCAGCAGATTGATGTAAATAAGAATGTAAAATTAATTCCCCAATCGCTTTTAAACTCAACAACGCACATAGAAATAAGACATTTTCCTTTACGAAAAAGGTTTCGTAACAGAAAATATTCTGCTCAACGCAACGGCTTACACTTCCGAGAACTAGTATTACATAAAAATCTGAGTACTCTTGCAGAACTTAGACGTATTGTCGACAACTATAATAGTCAACTTAAGTCAAATAGTCACGCCAATGACCCAGTACTATCAACCGACACTTTACAAAAAAATATGGTACGATTGGAAAAAAGCGTAGAGAAAACATCGAAAAATGAATCAAGTAAAGATATATATTCTCATTCGTTAATATATACGAACATGTTGTTGAATCGTTTCTATGGATTCAAAGCTCGTAACGTGCTAGCGCATGTTGGATTCTTGCTTGATCGTAATATAATATATGCCATGCAGCAAAAATTTTTAACAGAGGTAGACGTTACTTTGTCTAATCGGTTTCGCTCAACAAATGACTTACAATTTGCTTTTATATATTACTCGTTTCTTATGAGTGAAACAACAACTCTAACAGTAGGTGAAGTGTTTGACGAGTTCGATACTGACGACTCGCACACATGGTCAGATCGTGAGGTGCGAACTTTTTTGGCACGTATGTATCCTCTTCCACTGGACTGGTCAGCAGTTCGATTCTTCGAAGAAGTTGTAAGCAACTGCTCACGCGATCTAGATATGGCTTCACATAAAATACATAATGAATATACAACTTTGGTGTATGAACGTTACGAAGATTCAACAGTGGTGAGTGTTACTAAATTAAATTATATTTAATTTTCAAACAATAATCATCCATACGTATTTATAGCCGACTATAACACGAGAGTTGGTCGAACAATGTCGTTTGCTGGCGGAAGCCTTAGAAACAAATTTCGCTACCCGAAGTAAATACAAATTTAACATAATTCCAAAAAGAGCTATCCATAACAATTTTATGATGTTAACATCTAACATCACCGATGTTGTAGATGGGTTTGACAAAATACGACGAAACCCACGGTGAGTAAAAAAATGCTAGTTTCTTTAGAATAATAAATATATATGACATACATTTAGAAAATTCAACTGCATTAATGATAATTTGGAGCCGCTACTAGTCGAAGATAATGAACTGATCCGTCACTTGTTAGAAGACTTCTATCTTTCCTTTTTTCCTCGCCGAAGTAGTTTTGAATTACAATTTGAATACAGAAATCGTTTCACTACCTGGCACGATTACCAAAGATGGCGTAGACGTAAGCGTGCAGCTCTTGTGGTGGGTTATGCAGCTAGTGTTATACTTATTCTATTTATTGTAAGATACATATGCATACACAAAACAAAGTTTGTGCGACGATATGTGCAAAGTCTATAAATATGTTTAGTATTATTTGATATAAGGAGAAAATGTACTTATTGCTTAAAAAAAGATAAAATGAACGATGATCTAAACAAAAGCTTAAAGAAAATCCTTTATGTCTAAAACCAGGTCTATTTTTAATACAAATACAATATTACATACACAACAAGGAAGAAATGACTAGGTTTTACGGTACCAATTTGTTTAGGCTGGTTTGGTGCCATATACATATGTATACAATCATATATACTCCAATATCTATCTCAGCTATTTTTAAGAGCTACAAAGGTATTCGTGTGTTGTTTTGTTAATTGGTATATGGAATATACTGATTGATAGCATGCTTGCTATCTTTAATATGATACTTGCATTGCACTCATACATGTGTGAATGTACAAAATTATATTACTATATGAAGATTTGACGATATATTTTGAGGATATTTTCTATTTTCATCAAATAATTTAAATTTCAGATATTTTATTTTACAGATGACATTGTATATTGATTTCAAGATTCTTTAATGATCTTACTACTAATTGTGTGAAATAAATAACCTAGTCCTTTACCTTTTCTGTAATTTTTCAAAAATGTCTATTACATATATGTAAACTGTGCAGTGGTTCTTCAGGGGAGTTTTCTGTAAGAAGCTCTCCGCCAATCTTACCTTTAGGTTACCAGACTACGGTAGTGTTCTTCAGGTAGAAGTGGCTGCTACTAAGAAGCCGGTAGACATAAGACATACATACAAAGCTAATCAAGGAGTGTATGAACTCACTAGAAATAGCAACAAGCTACTTCAGCATGAGACTCGTTTAGGTGGCTAGACAAATCGAAATGGCTGTAAACCTCAAAGCCGATGATCTAACCGAAGGGGTAACCCTTGTTCCGCTCACATTGGAAAGGAGCATAGTTGGATTTCCATTGGCGTCTAGAGTTCTAGAACTGTACCAATGGACGTTGATGGTCGACGTCCCGCTCCTGCGCGGCTGCGAGATCCTTTTAACCTATATAGAACGATGGCGATTTTCTGAACTACTTGCCGGTAATAAAGTTCATCTTGATAGAATAGTACGGGATTTTACTGGAGATTCTCCATGCATTAAGGTTAAAAATCTTGACGATACGGTAACGCTCTTATGTATGTTATATAGAAGTCTTAGATAAACAACCCTGTTAAAATCTTTCTCTTAACCTTACCTAACCTAACTTAATTTTCTAAAAAATTAAATTCTAGTTTCGAATCAAAAATAAAGGGTAAATGTTCAGGAGAGCGACTTTTCCGAAAACGTGCAAATTTTCACGGGAAATGTCTTAAAAAATTCGTTTTTAATTCCGATTCACGAATATGTATGGCGCGTTATCGAATTTTATGTTTTTTTGCAATAAAAACAATAAAAAAATATTACGATTTTGCACAATATTTAGGCTATAAATGGCATCACTGTTCGAAATTCAATTGAGAACTAGTGATACAAACAGTGATCGGGTTCGAAATATCGATATTCGAGACTAAACCAGAATTGATAAAAATGATAGATATATAATAGAAAAATAATATTTATTGGAAAAATAAAAATAAATTAAAATATCGATATTCTCAATATACGAGTCTGAAAGAGAAGTGGTAAAAATGAAAGATACATAACAGAAAAATTTATAATTCATTATTATTGCAGAAAGAAGAAGAAGTTGGAAAATGAATGAAATGAATTATAAATTTTTATATTATTCGTAAAGTAGAATTAAAAACGAGTATTTTAAGACATTTCCCGTGAAAATTTGTGCACGTTTTCGGAAAAGCCGCTCTCCTGAACATTTACCGACAAATAAAACCAAAAGCCGTTTAATTCACTTCAACAAAATCTCTTTATTTTACAACTCGTCTACACTATAGCAGTTTACTCTTAGCACTGGTTGATTACGTTGGCGCTGCCGCGGCTTATATAGCCACGCACTTCTCGCTGATGCCGACGTGTCCTTCTAGAATATTGCGTCTGGAAATTACAAGAACATAATGGTATACGGCGCCAAATGCAGCTATTGCTTAGACAAGCAGACAGCCGTGGCGTCAGACTCAGCAATTGTTTAAGTAGATAAGCAGATGGCTGCGACGCCAGATGGATATTGTTTCGACAAGCAGACAGCCGCGGCGCCAGATGTCTACAACAAGACAAATGCTATTCCATATACCTACTGCTATTGTTCATAATAAGGGATGCATATAGCAATACAAATACAACTTAATACTACTTTTGTAACACTGCCCTCCACTAAAGCCTAATCGTCCCGATTAGGCACAAATCCTCTTGAACCAAATGGGGCGAGCCTCTCCAAATGTACTACTTTTATTTTACATCGTGCTTTTCCATTTCTTTGTATGCGGTATACCACGTCATTAAGTCGTTTCATCACCATATAGGGTCCTTCCCAGGCTATCTGCAGTTTCGGGGAGAAGCCTTTCTTTCGAAGTGGATTGTACAACAGGACCAGATCACCTTCTTCGAAACCTTTTGAATTTGCTGCTTGATCGAACCGGTCCTTCATCTTATTGCTCATCAGATGCGTATGCTGTCTTACCATTAGATGCAATTCATTCATTTCTTCCTTTAAGGCGGAGAAATAATCTCCATCATTTCTTACAGCTGTAGGGTTCGTTCCAAACTTAAGATCAGCAGGGAGTCGCAGATCAGATCCGAAAATAATCTTTGCTGGCGTGTAACCAGTTGTCTCGTGCTTCGCTGAACGATACGCCAGCAGGAACATCTGGATGCACTTGTCCCAATTCCGTTGATCTTTATCAACGATTTTCCGCAGATGTTCTTCGAGCGTTCGGTTGAATCTCTCCACCATTCGATCTGATTGTGGGTGTAACGCTGTTGTCCGTGTCTTGTGGATGCCCAATAATGTACAGACTTCTTGGAAAATGGAAGATTCGAAATTCCTGCCTTGATCTGAGTGTAATTCGACGGGCACTCCGAACCTTGTTATCCAATTTTCTACAAACGCTTCGGCTATTGTCTTCGCTTCTTGGTTTGGTAAGGCATACACTTCTGGTCATTTACTGAAATAGTCCATGACAACCAGTACATATTTGTTTCCGGCCGTACTGGTTGGGAACGGACCTGCAACATCCATTGCGACTCGTTCAAATGGTGATCCCACGTTGTACTGTTGTAGCCTACCGCGACTTTTGGCTTTGGGACCTTTAGCTGCCATTCACTCTACGCAATTACTTATCCATTCTGCTATGGAATCTCGACAACCGATCCAGTAGAACCGTTGTTTAATCTTCTCTATAGTTTTTGTAATTCCAAGGTGCCCTCCACTAGGTCCATTGTGATATTCTTTCAATACTTTCGGGATCATGGACTTCGGTACTATGATCAGCAGACGAGACTGTTTGCCATCTTCGCTTTCCCAGGTACGATGAAGATATCCATTAACGAGGTTTATGCTGTTCCATTGGGCCCAATATGCTTTTGCAGTTGGACTCTCGCTACTTATTTGTTCCTTTGGTGGTCGTACCCCATTTTCTTTGGCCGTTACCAGCTTTGCAAGATCAGGGTCCTCCAGCTGATTGATTCTGATGCGGTGAGGAGTCCAATCATCTTCAGGTTCTATATTCAGTAATCGCACGTCGATTATACCTTCTTTTCCCTCTGATTTGGAGCAATGTTTACATTCCAGTGGACAAGGGCGACGTGATAATGCATCCGCATTTTTGTGGTGAATCCCCTTTCGGTGTTCCGTTTTGATGGGTTTACCTTTATATTGCAATTTCGTGCAAAGTGACCCGCTTTTCCACAGTTGAAACATCTGCCTGTTGTATTTACTCGCTGTGGAGCAATTGTCTTCAGAGTTTGTACTTTGTGTGCTGGCTTACTTAGTAGCGAAGCTGTTTCCTGTGTGTGGGCGTGCGAAACCGTTTCAGCAAACGTTCTTTTTGGCACATCACGAATTCCATTTATGAAACATTGAATTTTTACCCTCTCAATGTAATCCACAGGTGCATCTGCATTTGCCAAATGAGCCAGTCGTTCTATTTCCGTTGCGAACTCTTGCAATGACTCGTTCATCTTCTGACTGCAGTTCGATCTGGTATATTTGTTTCCGGTGCTCACTACCATATCGTCTTTCTATCGCACTCATCAATGCCTCATAGTTGTCCCGTTCACAGTCTGGAATAGTCTGAAGGATTTCTGCCGCAGGTCCTTTCAATGATACAAACAAGGACGCCACTTTGTCCGCTGCATTCCAGTTATTGGCCATTGCTGTCTTTTCAAACTGAAGTTTGAAAATTTGAAATGGAATACTTCCATCGAATGTGGGTGCCTTCAATCTTTGATTATTTGTTGATGGTGCAGGGCCATGTAGTTGCAGTTCTCGCACACGATTACTTAATTGAAGAACTTCTGTTTTTAAATTTTCTTCGTCATTTTTTAACGTGCTTAATTCGTCTTCAAATTTTGAAAATTTCTCTTGCACTTGTGTATTATTTTCTGTAATCTGTTGTACCAAACGCTTTTCTAACTGCGTATTATTTTCAGTCATTTGTTGTGTAAGGCGAGACTCTAACTGTGATGTATTTTCAGCTATTTGCTGTGCCAACCGATTTTCTGTTTGCACTACATTTTCTGTTATTTTCAGTTATTTGCTGTGCCAGACGATTTTCTGTTTGCACTGCATTTTCTGTATTTTCAGCTATTATTTGTTAATAGCCACTAACAGCATGTTCGTGTCTGCACTTGATGATGTTCGTTGTTCTTCTACTTTTTATTCTACCTTTGTAGAAGTTTCTTGCCTATTAAATTCGAACTCGTCCACATTAATTCCATCCGCTTCCATTGCTTCACGTAATCGTGCCTGCAGATCCGCCTTTTGCCCGCTTATCGGCAAATTACGCTCCTCCAGTTCCTTTTTTAATTGCTGAATTCTCAATTCTCCGAATTTAACCATCTTGAATTTGGATTATTTGACAATCCCACTTCTGACACCAATTGTTACGAATTTACTCTTGCTAGTTTACTTTGTTAGGTTCGTATCTCTGGATTGACAAATAAAATCAACACTGTTTAATTTAATTCAACAACTCTTTATTTCACAACTCGTCTACACTATAGCAGTTTACTCTTAGCACTGATTGATTACGTTGGCGCTGCCACGGCTTATATAGCCACGCACTTCTCGCTGATGCCGACGTGTCCTTCTAGAATATTGCGTCTGGAAATTAACAGAACATAATGCTATACGGCGCCAAATGCAGCTATTGCTTAGACAAGCAGACAGCCGTGGCGTCAGACTAGGCAATTGTTTAAGTAGATAAGCAGACGGCTGCGGCGCCAAATGTCTATTGTTTCGACAAGCAGACAGCCGCGGCGCCAGATGCAAGACAAATGCTATTCCATATACCTACAGCTATTGTTCATAATAAGGGATGCATATAGCAATACAAATACAACTTAATACTACTTTTGTAACAATAACATCAACTACGAAATCATATGATTTTACAACGCATTTTGAAGACCATTAAAACTTGCGCTAAATCACCAAACAATACAATCCACCAAGCTGGCAACTTTGAACCCATATGTGTATGTTTGTTAGATTGTTGAATTACGCGAGTAAGTTTAAAATTTACGCAAAGGTGATTGTTCATTTCTGAAACCACATAAACGATGTTTTCCAAGGGAAATGCAGGCTTGAATGTAAGGGGTAATCGTAATGAAATCATACCCTTTCCTCCGTTCAAGAAACCTCAGCCTATTGGATATTTTAGCATCGTAGGCGGAGTTTTGCGAGAATATGAACCTAATGCTCAACAACTGCGTTACTACAGACCTCCGTCAGCTCAAAAATTTCCTCTTGACTTAAATGAAGGTCTTAGTTTAGCTATCAAAAAACCAGAAACAGTACAAGAAGAAGGACTGGACCACTTGTTAAAATTTATCTTTGATAATCGTGATCGTTTAACAAGGTCTTTATCTGCTTGCGAAGACAAAAAGCGTCTTGTTGCTGAGTTCGTGTGCTGGCGAGGGCTTTTACGTTTGTTAATGTGCACTCCATATGAATATCGAAGCGATTGGTCAATAGTTGTAACACGATTTAATGGCACATTTTATCTTTGGAAACGTGACACTGATAGTGATAAGTTTCAGCGCTCTCAAGAGACCGAACAACAGCGTACATTTGCATCATGGGGTTTCAAATTTGAACAATATTGTCTGACAGGTGCGTAGTCAAGCCAATTCTATAAATTAAATAAACCTACTCTTCACAGAATCGCCGTTTCTGGAGCCGAACACAAGTGCACCAGTTGACGAATGCAGCGAATTTTCGTGTGTTTTTACAACAAAAATTGGGAGTCTGGATGTACTATACGGTGCTGAAATGGATGGCATTGAAAGTGAGCAACCGATATTGCTGTAAGTAAAAATATTGATTTGTGTTGTTTTTAGATACAGGATTTATTTTTTTAGTGATGATAACCCAACATTTTTAGAAAAATTAAAATTTGTCGAAGTAAAAGTACGTCAAAGAAACCTAAATAGAAATCAAATTCAGTCTTACAAACGTCATAAAACTCGTAATTGGTGGTGCCAATCATTTTTGGTAGGTATTCAAGATATATATTTGGGCCTACGGAATGAGCAGGGACAAGTTGAACGCATCGAACACGTTGAAGTACGGTCTTTACCAAAGCAAGGAATAGTAAGTATCAAGAATTAATTAAGGAATTGACATATTCTAAAAAAAAAATTATATTTTCAGAACCAATGGACACCAAATGTATGTGCGACATTTTTGATAGAATTTTTGAATTACATAAAATCACTAATGTCTGAAGTAAATTGCCCGTATACTGTTTACGACTTTTACTTCAACTCCAAACGCGGTACTGTAACGTATGAATGCTTACGAGGGAAGAACGAATATTCATTTCTACCAGACTACTACATTGAATTAATGAACCCTAAAAACAACAGTAAAAATGTAAATGAAATTAAATGATACTTTGTTTCAGACGTAAGACATAAGTAAAATATGTGAATAAATGAAATACGTTTCATACAAAATAAGAACACATTTCTTTCCTATCAGTATATTTTATTCAAATAAAAAAGTTAATTTTATCACTATTTATTAAACGCTTTAACGAAAGATTATAGATTTTCAAGCGCTCTGTATTCTGAACTTAACACGAGAATGTTTAAATTTATGTAATGGAAAAGTTTGAACATGTCAGTGGTGACAAAATATGCAGCGTTAAGCTCTCAAAATGAAATTTCAACAAATTTTCGCATACATTTAGAGTTCTGTTTTCTTCGATTTGCCACTGCGGTCAAATCCATTAAGTTCATTCGTAGCGTGTTTGGCGATGTACTTAATGAAGTCGTCGACCTCACGTCCTTCGTTGTAAGCAACTGGTTTGTCTTTTTGATTTTTGGGCAGCCAGAAAAGTGTTGGGAATCCACGGACATTGAACTCTGGTGGAACATCGTTGGCAGTGGCATCCATTTTAACAAGATCTACTTCTTCATTCTCCAATTTCTCGGCAACTTCATCAAATACTGGTGCCAATTTCTTGCAATGCCCACACCAAGGTGCATAAAATTCTACCAATGTGTCTTTATTGTTATTAATGACTACTTCGTCGAAGTTTTTGGCAACAGCAACTTTTACGGGGGCATTATTGTTTTCTGGAATGGGCTCGGACTTCACGTAAGGCTCAAGTTCTCCATCAAGTAATTTTTCAACAAAATCTCGTAGATTTTCGACAGAAAATTCCTCCTTCAAAGCATATTTGAGATTCTTTTCATCGCGGGCTAAAATGACGGGCTTGTCTCCAACAAAGTCATAGCCATATTCATTCAGTTCATGTTGGAAATCATCTTTTGCGCTAATAGCGAATGTTGCTTTGTTGGTGAATTCCTTTGCCACTTTGAGAACGCGATTACGCCAATAATTTGTTCCTTTAGGATTCTTTACATAATCAACAGAGTAGTACGCAACTATAAGTGGATTTTTAAAATCGCGAATTGTATCCTGGGTACGATGACCGACCAAACCATGGCTGTGGAAGTTTTAAAATCATCATTATTTAGTAAACATAAAGCACAAACATTATACAACTTACAAATTCTCCTTCACGAATGTACTTAATTCAGATTCGGATGATCCCTCGAACTGAACGTTCGTTTCCTCAAATTTGTTCGCCAAATGTGGTGCACGGAAGAGCACAATCTTTTCTCTGCGCATTGTGTATGTAAAAGAAATAGTTATAATATTTCGTTTTAAAATATATAGTATAATTAAAGAAGTTTATTTTTTATAAAGTTACAAAAAAAATATACATCTGATCAAAAGTAATATTAAGTTATTCTTGAATAAGTCTTCTAATTTAGATTAATCTTCGTTTTAGAATATTCTTTTTCGTGGGTTCACTTACGTTTCTCCATATTTAGCGAGTACATCAGGGTCATTACTATGACCAAAACGATATTTCTCTCTATTCTTATCAGCGAATTTGACGAACAGTTTAGCAAGGGCTACATCTGGGTCCTCGAAGAAGCCAAATATCGTTGTATCCTTGGTGTCTAAGAATTTATTAATTTCATCAATCGATTTAATATTTCTGGAAGCTGGTCCAACTTGAGCTCTCATATATTTCACAATTCCATTTGCTTCTCGTGGTCCACTATAATCTTGTGAAACTGAATCACCACGGAAAATCTTAAGGGTTGGATAGCCGCTAACAGAGAATTTACCGCAAGTTTCTTTACCGGCTTCTGTGCAATCAACCTTAATAATTTAGAGTACATAAGTATCCCAAATTGTATAATTAAATTAGTTTATCCACAAACATACCTTTGCCAAAGCTATTGGAGGGTCGTCACCCTTTACGAGCTCAGCAGCTTTGGCATACTCGGGTTTTAATCTCTTACAATGTCCACACCTAAAAATAATACAAATTGAAAAATTTGATAATATCAACGCTCCTTAAAATTACAAATTTAAAAGTTTTCAAACAAAAAAATAATCTTATCTGATGTGTATAAAGTATTTAAGGCAAAACATTTAACTCGGTTAAAAATACAACGAAGTCTTATCTCCACATGTACTTCTTATCGCCACTAAGTGTGGTACATGCTTTAGACATTTTTACGGTGTTTTTTTTCTATAAGCTTCAGGGTATGAGACCTTAAGATGCTGTTAACACATAAAAACGCATTGAATATGGTGATATGTTACAAATTTTAATTAAGGTTTTATTCAAATATTGTTACATGTTTGTACATACACATGCATATAAAAATTCCAAATTTACCCTAAACAAATTCCTATGCAAGGTTTAGATTAGAAGTGTTTTCAGTCGGGCATAGGAAATATATGGGATATTCCATACCAAATCGACCACTTTTGAACCCGACCCTTTAGATTTTGCTGAAACTTATCCATCCTTTTCTACCCTTTGAAAAACATGTTTGAGAACTTTTTTAAAATATTTTGTCCAAATTCAAAAAAGTTATGAATTTTGCTATTTTTTGCTAAAAAATGGCTTTTTTATTTTCAAATAGCCATAACTTTTGTAGAAATTGACTTTTGGGGACCATTTTTTTTTTATTTTTGTTTTTGAATGAACTTTTCGAAAAAATAAATAATAACACGATCAATTATATGAAATATAATTAAATTATTTTATATAATTGATCGTGTTAAATTTTTTTCGTGTAAAAAAAGTTCATTCAAAAACAAAAATTAAAAAAAAAATGGTCCCCTAAAGTCAATTTCTACAAAAGTTACGGCTATTTGAAATAAAAAAAGCCATTTTTTAGCAAAAAAATAGCAAAATTCATAACTTTTTTGAAGTTGGACAAAAAATTTTGAAAAAATTATCAAAAATGTTTTTCAAAGGGTAGAAAAGGATGGATAAGTTTCAGCAATATCTAAAGGGGTCGGGTTCAAAAGTGGTCGACTTGGTATGGAATACCCCATATGTAAACGTATACAAACTAAAATTTAAAATAGTTCTTAAAACAAAAAAAAAAAAATCATGACACACCCCAAACTTTCTATAAGGAAGCTAAATGTACCATATACATTTTTTTTACACAGTTTTAAGTTATAATCAATTAACGTGGCTTAAAATGAGCCTTTTCTCTTTTATTTGTTGAGGAAAGTACGAGCGAGATGAAACATTTTACCGAGCAAAATTAAAATGGCTTCCAGTAGCGATGACGTGTTATTATTGTCTTGGCAATTTATGTATCAATAATATACTTTTTGTAATTTTGTTTCCAAAACTTATAACTTACCATGGTGCATAAAACATAACTAATGTAGTTTCATGTTGCTTCAACACAGAATTGAAATTGTCATCCGTCAATTCCAGCACATCCTGCTCAGCGCCAGCAACTAGTGCCACGGAAATGCAAAGTACCACTAGTAGTCGATGCATTACAAATCTCTTACAATCGGCGCCTAGTTTATTATTTATGCAATCACAACTTTTAATGAACCTTAAATTTGCTAATTGGTCTAAGTAAAATAATACTTTTCGGTAAAACGATCAACCACAAAATCATCTACCGGCTTCGGATGATGAATGCAAATTAATTGATTTCTTTGGCAGTGTAGAGTTGTACATTTGTAAAGACAGGTGCTGCCATATAACAAGTTTTGGCGTTTAACTCAGACCTTTCTATGAAAATAATATTTAACATGTCACTCCGCAATGCAAAAATAATCTCAATAAAAAATAGGCACAATCTGACATATTTCACAAAACTCAATAAATTTTTTAAATTCGTAATAATAATATTAAGATATAGAGCGTGCAATGTCACGCAAAAATAGTTGCCATTTTTTAATTAGATTTTATAATTTCTATTTAAATTATAAAGTTTTGTTACAGTTTGTTTTGTTAAATGTATGCAGAAGCGCCAATTGTACAATAAATTTTGCAATCTGCAATCTTGCAAGCACGCTTTGTATCCTCTCATAGATATGGCAACTTTATTTTGATTGATTTGTGTTGGCCGGCTCTGATTGGCTAAAGCTTTGTAGAGAAAATTGCGTTTATCTTGCAAATTAGAAAAATTAAAATAATGAATGAAAATACGGTTATTTTATGTGTTTTTTAAATATCAAAAGAAAATTTTTCAATAATATATTACAGGAACCTTAAAATTTATTATATAAGTAAAACATTCTAAATATAAAACAATATGGCACAAATTGGTTATTTAGAATATATTAAGTTCTTTTAGCAAATCAGTAATTTTTAAATATAAACAAAAATTTTTTTCTGCTGCATTTTTCATTTCATTTCACCTTGTATTAATACTATTTTTTTTTGTTTTTTTTTCAGGATTATTCCATGTAAGTGGTGGTTGAAAATATTCAACATCTATACATATATTTCTATACATACATTTCTATACATACATACATATATACATGCATAGATAGAATACATATTATATCTCTTGAACCGGTTGAAAATTGGTAGTCTGAAACGCTCTTTTGGTTTTTGGATTCCATAAGTTCTAAAACTGGTTAAGCACTATTACTATTAGATACGATAATTTCCTTTCATTTTAAAAAAGTAATAAAATTTCATTGAGTGATTTGCCGTGACAGCCGAAATAAAATGGCGAAATCGTTTGCCCTCTCCTAACTCACAGGGACTCACCAAGCGACCAAGAGCCTGAGTTTGATCCTTGGGAGGTTGATTATCGATCTAAACCTTTTGAGGTTGTACCCCCCTATCAGCAACTTGGCATGCCGCATACCATGCGCCCGTTGCCAATGACCTTCTCTGCCCACTCTTTCTTCCTTACGGAGCAGCTCCTTTATAGTGTGGGGGCCCACCCCAGTTCGGGCCCCCAACGGTTCGGGCCCTACCATATTTGTGGAGGCTGCAGAGCGGGCGAGCTCGTCAGCCAGTTCATTGCCGGCTATGCCTCTATGACCAGGTACCCAAATTAGGTGCACCTGATTCAATTCCGCTAGGCGGTTTAGCCGTTCTCTACACTCCTGCACTAGCAGTGATTTGATCTCGTAGGCGGAGATCGCTTTTAGTGCCGCTTGGCTATCGCTGAGTATGGTTATTCGCTCATTACGATAGCCGCGATGGAGGTTTATCTGTATACACCGATTTATGGCTAGGACTTCGGCCTGAAAAATACTGCGGAATCTGCCCATCGGTATGGATAACCTTGTGCGTGGGCCCGCGATCCCTGCACCATCCTCTGGGACAAGATTATTTTCCCTTTACCGCATCCCTCTGCCGTTATTTGCAGAAGTGAATGCTTGGCTACTTGACCGATCACTATGTGGAGCGGTGTGAGTTCCATAGTGCCCGTCATGCAGACGCATGCTAGCCGCTGAAGCCTCGATAGTTTCACCACCACCGAGGTTTGTGTCGCCACAGAGGCCAAGGACACCGCTCCATATGTGACTACGGTCGCACAATCATGGTATACAACCACCTGACAATACTTGGCTTGCAATCCCAGGATTTTCCTGCTAGCAGATTGCACACTATTAGAGCCTTTGTCGCCTTGACCAGGGTTTGGTCCACATGCTGCTTCCACCGCAAAGTGGAATCCAGAGTGAAACCGAGATATTTTACCTTGCTGGTCATCTCAATCTCTCTACCCCCAAGTGTGAGGTTCCTAAGCCCGGGTAGGGATCTTCGCCTCGTGAACGGGACGATGGTAGTTTTCGAGGGGTTGATACTCAGCTCAACTCCCCTGCACCACTCCTTTACCAGGTTTAGACCTCGTTGTACTAGATCACAGAGAGTGTCCCCGAATTTGCCTTTCGCTATGATCACTATATCGTCCGCATATCCTTGGCAGCGGATGCCGTTGTCGGTTAGCAGGGCTAAAAGGTCGTCCACGACAAGGCTCCATAGTAGGGGCGATAATACACCACCCTGCGGACAGCCTCTTGTTGTGCCTAGGCGAATCTTTGTGCCCCCTGCTGTGGTCTCAGCAATCCTGGTGCGCAGTCTATCCATCTACGCACCGGTGCTGCCACATTCCTACCCTCCAGTGCCATTGCTACACTTCTATGAGAAGTGTTGTCAAAAGCTCCCTCAATATCCAAAAAGGCGCATAGCATGACTTCCCCTTTCTCCAGTCAACTCTCTATCTCGGAGGTCAACTGGTACAGAGCTGAGTTAGTTGATCTGCCAGCTCTGTATGCATGCTTAGCCGCATGCAGGGGTGCGGTCTTCAACGCCTTAGATCTTAAATGATGATCTATTATCTTCTCCATAGTTTTCAGTAGGAAGGAGGTTAGCCTAATTGGACTGAAGGATTTGGCCAACGAGTAGTCCTTCCTTCCTACTTTCGATATGAAGATTACCTCAGCTGTCCTCCATGATTCAGGGATGTAGGCC
This sequence comes from Bactrocera dorsalis, assembly GCF_023373825.1. NCBI lineage: Eukaryota > Metazoa > Arthropoda > Insecta > Diptera > Tephritidae > Bactrocera > Bactrocera dorsalis. Next base: position 53,239,110 of record NC_064305.1, read on the forward strand.
AACGCCAGGCTCTCCCTCAGCAGCCTAATCAGGTGTGGCATCAGGATCTGCTCACCCTGCTGCAGAAGCGCTGGGAAGATGCCGCCCACTCCCGGAGGCTTTAACCTCTCTAACCACGCCATTGCCCACCTGATCGAGTCCGCAGTAAACAGTTGTTTAGCGATAGCCCAATCAGTGCGGGATGGCCTGTGTTCAGTTAAGGGCAGACACCGATAAACTGGAACAGTCTCCGGGAAGTGAGCACGCAAGAGCTCTATAGCTCTGTCCTCCACGCTGGTCGTGAATGTCCCGTCATTCCTTTTGATGGCTAGCACAGTGTCCGTCTTCCCTTTAGCCAGAGCTTTGTGCAGCCTGGCAGCTTCTGGTGTGGAGGAGACGTTTTCACAGAATCTCCTAAAGCTAGCCTGTTTAGCAGACCTGATCTCTTTATTGTATAGTGTCAGATTGCCCCTGTACTCCTCCCAGACCCCTGTACGTTTAGCCTTATTAAATAGGCTTCGTACCTTCTTCCTTAGATCTGCGAGTTTCCTTGTCCACCCGGAGCAATTGCGCCTGTCTGTGGGTACTCCTAAGGGGGAACTGTCATTGTACGCAGCATGTATGTACGTAGCAATCAGTTGTACAATTCGTTAAGTTGATACAATAATTGGTGCGTGTATGCCTTGCTTTACACTATTAAGCAAGGCTACAAGTTAATACCACCAGTTCATATTACATGAAGATATTCTTTATCTGTCATAAATATGTAACATGACATTTTCGACCCATATGGTCCGTATTGAAACATTATATATATGTACTTTGCTAATACTGTCCGCCTTAGGTGGTCCAAAAATGTAATTCATAGATTGTAAGATGAATCTTTCCACTTGTAACATATGTCCTATCTCAAGTGGATTGCAGATATACTTCCTAGAATGTAAGATTAATATTTGTATCTAGACTTAAGTAAAATATTGTATATAAGAAAATATAATAAAGAAAACGAGGCAGTTGCCCACGAAACTCAAAACAAATTATTAATTGGCGATCCTGCCAGCAGACACGTAAACTCCTGTTGGACCAAAAACAAAACGCAAACAAGTATCGCGAGCTCGCGAGAAAAGAAATACAAAAATACTAGTGTGTTACTCAAAGCGTACGGTAGCAATTAGAAACGCGCTAAGCAATTAACGGCAAAGTAAAAAAGGTTGAAAAAACGCTAAGTCCAAAAAGAGACACATAAGCAAAAAAATCTCAGCGCCATCTCAGAAAAATATTGAAAAAATTTCGAGTGTGTGTTTGTGCCACCAATTGCCAATCAAACGCAGCACGTTTAAACAGATTACGGGCGAACAACAAGCAATGCATTACAACAAAAAAAAAAAAAAAAATTTAAAACAAAAACCTACAACAGCAAATATAAAGTGATTTCAAAGTTTGAATTGAAGAAAAAAACTGAAAGTGAACATTTATGAACATTTGTGAAAATTTCAAAGAAATAAAAGAAAGTGTGTGGATCCATAAGACATCCACATAAAAAAAAAACGCTGATAACCCCCCATGAAAACAAAAGAATCAAAAAATTTCTGTAAATCAGAAATTTCGCCAAAAAACATCTTATTTCATCTAAACCTTACACGACGACCATCGCACAACCAACCGCAAAAATTCTACTCAAAAAGCAACAGCAGCAGCAAAGGCAACAACAACAGCAACGGTAACAACAGCAACAGTAACAACAGCAGCAGTAGAAGTAACAACATAAAATTAGTTGTAAGTAAGGCCTATATTTATTAATTAAATGGGAAATAAACCCACTAATATTAAGTATAATAAATTGTTTACTGTGAGTATTATAAATGCTCGAAAAATCTACGAAAAAATGCGGCGGCTTACAGAAGGTTTCAAGACCGGAGCATACTCTTGTAGAACCCCCAAAGGTGATCTAGTTACCGATGCCCAGAGCATACTTAGATTATGGAGGGAACACTTCTCCAGCCTGCTGAATGGCAGTGAACGCATAACACCGGGAGAAGGCGAACCCGATTCCCCAATCGATGACGATGGAGCAGACGTTCCATTACCCGGCCATGAAGAAGTTCGAATAGCAATTGCCCGCCTGAAGAACAACAAAGCGGCAGGGGCCGACGGATTGCCGGCCGAGCTATTCAAACACGGCGGCGAAGAGCTGATAAGGAGCATGCATCAGCTTCTTTGTAAAATATGGTCGGACGAAAGCATACCCAACGATTGAAATCTAAGTGTGCTCTGCCCAATCCATAAAAAAGGAGACCCCACAATCTGCGCCAACTACCGTGGGATTAGCCTCCTCAACATCGCGTACAAGGTTCTATCGAGCGTATTGTGTGAAAGATTAAAGCCCACCGTCAACAAACTGATTGGACCTTATCAGTGTGGCTCAGACCTGGTAAATCAACAACCGACCAGATATTCACCATGCGCCAAATCTTGAAAATGACCCGTGAAAGGAGAATCGACACTCACCACCTATTCGTCGATTTCAAAGCTGCTTTCGACAGCACGAAAAGGAGCTGCCTTTATGGCGCGATGTCTGAATTTGGTATCCCCGCAAAACTAATACGGCTGTGTAAACTGACGTTGAGCGGCACCAAAAGCTCCGTCAGGATCGGGAAGAACCTCTCCGAGCCGTTCGATACCAAACGAGGTTTCAGACAAGGCGACTCCCTATCGTGCGACTTTTTCAATCTGCTGCTGGAGAAAATTATTCGAGCTGCAGAACTGAATCGAGCAGGTACAATCTTTTATAAGAGTGTACAGCTGCTGGCGTATGCCGATGATATTGATATCATCGGTCTCAACACCCGCGCCGTTAGTTCTGCTTTCTCCAGACTGAACAAGGAAGCAACGCAAATGGGTCTGGCAGTGAACGAGGGCAAGACGAAATATCTCCTGTCATCAAACAAACAGTCGTCCCACTCGCGACTTGGCCCCCACGTCACTGTTGACAGTCATAACTTTGAAGTTGTAGATAATTTCGTCTATTTAGGAACCAGCGTTAACACCACCAACAATGTCAGCCTGGAAATCCAACGCAGGATTACTCTTGCCAACAGGTGCTACTTCGGACTGAGTAGGCAATTGAAAAGTAAAGTCCTCTCTCGACGAACAAAAGCCAAACTCTATAAGACGCTCATAATTCCCGTCCTGCTATATGGTGCAGAGGCTTGGACGATGTCAACAGCGGATGAGTCGACGTTGCGAGTTTTCGAGAGAAAAAATCTGCGAAAGATTTATGGTCCTTTGCGCGTTGGCCACGGCGAATATCGCATTCGATGGAACGATGAGCTGTACGAGATATACGACGACATTGACATAGTTCAGCGAATTAAAAGACAGCGGCTACGCTGGCTAGGTCATGTTGTCCGGATGGATGAAAACACTCCAGCTCTGAAAGTATTCGACGCAGTACCCGCCTTGGGAAGCAGAGGAAGAGGAAGACCTCCACTCCGTTGGAAGGACCAAGTGGAGAAGGACCTGGCTTCGCTTGGAATATCCAATTGGCGCCACGTAGCGAAAAGAAGAAACGACTGGCGCGCTGTTGTTGACTCGGCTATAATCGCGTAAGCGGTGTCTACGCCAGTAAAGAAGAAGAAGTGAGTATTATAAAAATAAAAATCATGCCACTCACAACTGTCTGTGTTTAGAAATAAAAATAAAAAAATTGTATATCAAATATATTTATACAAATTATATCAAATTAAATATTAAAAATTTTAAATGAAGGCTCGACCAGCCAAATATAAAATATTTTTAAAACCGCGATTCACTACCGCAAGGCGGACCCTCCGGTTTATTATATGAACTCAGTTCTGCGATTCTGAACTCCAGACCCTCCAGAATAAAAGAGTATCTTTTCCCAGAAAAGATCAAAACAAATATTTAAATACAGACGGGCAACAACATACATATGTATATTCCATTTAAATATTTTTAATAGGAAGTTATTAGAATAGATATATATGTATAGATATAGATATATATTTAACTATATTTTTGTGAGTATTACTATATATCCTGTTTCATGAAACTCACAAATATATGTATAAAAAAGAAAAAAAGCAAACCCGAAAAATAACGATTATAAAAAATAGGCGATAGGAATAAAGAATTTTTAAGCGAACAAGATAATTTTACAAATCTCAAAATGGCAGTCAATAATTTTACTGTAGACAAAATAAGACTGTAGGTAATGCCAATGATATTGTTACAAAAGTAGTATTAAGTTGTATTTGTATTGCTATATGCATCCATTATTATGAACAATAGCTGTAGGTATATGGAATAGCATTTGTCTTGTTGTAGACATCTGGCGCCGCGGCTGTTTGCTTGTCGAAGCAATAGCTACATCTGGCGCCGTATAGCAGTATGTTCTGGTGGTTTCTAGACGCAATATTCTAGAAGGACACATCGGCATCTAGCGAGAAGTGCGTGGCTATATAAGCCGTGGCAGCGCCAACGTAATCAATCAGTGCTAAGAGTAAACTGTTATAGTGTAGACAAGTTGTAAAATAAAGAGTTGTTGAATTAAATTAAACAGTGTTGATTTTATTTGTCAATCCAGAGATACGAACCTAACAAAGTAAACTAGCAAGAGTAAATTCGTAACAATTGGTGTCAGAAGTGGGATTGTCAAATAATCCAAATTCAAGATGGTTAAATTCGGAGAATTGAGAATTCAGCAATTAAAAAAGGAACTGGAGGAGCGTAATTTGCCGATAAGCGGGCAAAAGGCGGATCTGCAGGCACGATTACGTGAAGCAATGGAAGCGGATGGAATTAATGTGGACGAGTTCGAATTTGTTGGGCCAGAAACTTCAACAAAGGTGGAAGAGAAAGTAGAAGAACAACGAACATCATCGAGTGTGGACATGAACACGTTGTTAGTGGCTATTAAGCAAATGGCAGAAAATGTAGTGCAAACAGAAAATCGTCTGGCACAGCAAATGGCAGAAAATGCAGTGCAAACAGAAAATCGTCTGGCACAGCAAATGGCAGAAAATGCAGTGCAAACAGAAAATCGTCTGGCACAGCAAATAGCTGAAAATACATCGCAGTTAAAGTCTTGCCTTACACAACAAATGACTGAAAATAATACGCAGTTAGAAAAGCGTTTGGTACAACAGATTACAGAAAATAATACACAAGTGCAAGAGAAATTTTCAAAATTTGAAGACGAATTAAGCACAATAAAAAATGAAGAAGAAAATTTAAGATCAGAATTTCTTCAACTGAGTAATCGTATGCGAGAACTGCAACTGCATGGCCCTGCACCATCAACAAATAATCCAAGATTGAAGGCACCCACATTCGATGGAAGTATTCCATTTCAAATTTTCAAACTTCAGTTTGAAAAGACAGCAACGGCCAATAACTGGAATGCAGCGGACAAAGTGGCGTCCTTGTTTGTATCATTGAAAGGACCTGCGGCAGAAATCCTTCAGACTATTCCAGACTGTGAACGGGACAACTACGAGGCATTGATGAGTGCGATAGAAAGACGATATGGTAGTGAGCACCGGAAACAAATATACCAGATCGAACTGCAAAATAGGGGTCAGAAGATGAACGAGTCATTGCAAGAGTTCGCAACTGAAATAGAACGACTGGCTCATTTGGCAAATGCAGATGCACCTGTGGATTACATTGAGAGGGTAAAAATTCAATGTTTCATAAATGGAATTCGTGATGTGGACACCAAACGCGCCACATATGCATTGCCAAAAAGAACGTTTGCTGAAACGGTTTCGCACGCCCTCACACAGGAAACAGCTTCCCTACTAAGTAAACCAGCACACAAGGTACAAAGGGTTGAAATGGAACAACCGGCGCTGATGGAAGAAATATTGAAGACTCTGAAGACAATTGCTGCACCGCGAGTAAATACAACAGGCAGATGTTTCAACTGTGGAAAAAGCGGGTCACTTTGCCCGAAATTGCAATATAAAAGTAAACCCATCAAAACGGAAACAACCAACAGATAACGAGGACGAAGCATCCACATCTCACAAGTCGTTAAACTAAAACGGAACAGTTCAAAGGGGCGTGAGCTGGTTCCCACAACTATTTGCCCCGCCATCTCGATATCACAAATAGGTCGCCATGACAACAATCTTACTATCAACGGCATCGTAAATGGACGACTGTCAACGCTTACTTTGGATACTGGTGCCACACATTCAATTATCCGACCGGATGTGGTAAGAGGAACGGTTGAACCATTAGTCGGTTGCAAGCTTCGAACGGCCACCGGGGAGGAAGCAGCTGTCGCGGGGAAAGTGTTTTGCGAAGTGATGATTGGTACCCTGGAAGTTAATCACACCTTCATCGTAGCAGAAATCACGGATGAAATTATAATGGGAGTAGATTTCATGATTGATCACGGGGTTACTTTGGATTTAAACAAGCAAATGCTGTTTTGCCAGAACATGGAGATGCCTATAAACACCGGATATGTGACCAACGTTGAAAGTAAGAGGGTGATTGTTGATGATAATCAGAGTATTCCACCAAAATCTGAGGCGATTGTATGGGCTAAAGTGAATGGAGGAGGTGGGACTGAAGAGTTGTGGATTGTGGAACCAACAAAAATAGATACACCCATATTGGTAGGAAGAACGCTTGTGAAAACTAGAGAAGACGCCACCATTCCGGTGAGAGTAGTGAATGAATTCAACACGCCTATAAGTCTGAAGAAAGGAGCAGTAATTGGACAGTGCCAGAATATAAGTGCAATAGCACGATGCGAACGGTCACAACAGAAGCCTACTATTGAGCCACAGCAGATAAGTCCTACACTCCTAAATAATTTGCTGAACGAACTGCATGGAAATGAAAAATTAAAAGCAGAAAAACTATTAGAAAAATACGCATCCATATTTGCAAACGAAGGAAACACAGGAAGAACCGGCATTGTCAAACATCGCATAAATACTGGAGACGCTAAACCAATCCGACAAGCTCCGCGTAGGGTTCCACTAGCAAAACGTCAGGATGCTAACAAAATTATCGAAGACATGCACAAAAACGGTGTAATCGAACCTTCAATAAGTCCATGGAGCTCACCTATCGTCTTAGTTAAAAAGAAAGATGGTAGCACCCGTTTCTGCGTAGATTATAGGAAGTTGAATGATGTCACAAAGAAAGACAGTTATCCTCTACCGAGAATCGACGATACATTAGACACCTTGTCTGGAGCGAAATGGTTTTCTACATTAGATCTACAAAGTGGATATTGGCAAGTCGAGATTGATGAATGTGACCGTGAAAAGACCGCTTTCAGTATGGGCGACGGGTTATGGGAATTCTCTGTGATGCCATTTGGGTTATGTAATGCGCCTGCAACGTTCGAGCGACTGATGGAACATGTGTTAAAAGGACTCAACTGGAAGACATGTTTGGTGTATCTTGATGACATTATCATCATGGGAAAAAGTTTTGATGATCATCTGAAAAATCTAGAGGAAGTCTTTCAGCGAATAGCATCAGCCGGATTACGTTTGAATCCCAAAAAGTGTTCATTATGGAAGAAGCAGGTCACATATCTCGGACATAAAGTGTCAACTGAGGGAATTCACACCGAGGAAGGAAAAATAAAAGCAGTCAAAGATTGGCCTCGACCCACCAACATACATGAGCTCCGCAGCTTCCTCGGTTTATGCACGTATTACCGCCGTTTTGTACCTGGATTTGCGAACGTGGCTAGAAGTTTACATGATTTAACAAAGAAGAATCGCCCGTTTGTATGGCAGTTGGAACAAGAAAAAGCGTTTGAGCAGCTTAAAGAACTGCTTTGTACGGCGCCGATGTTGGCTTATCCAATACCTGGAAAGAAATTCATCCTGGATACAGATGCGAGCGCTTATGGAATTGGAGGTGTCCTGTCTCAGCTCATCGACGGACAAGAAAGAGTAATTGGGTATTACAGCAGAGTGCTCGGGAAACCAGAGAAAAACTACTGTGTGACGCGAAAAGAACTACTAGCTGTGGTGGAATGTGTAAAACATTTCCACAAGTATTTGTATGGACAACGATTCTTGCTGAGGACTGATCATGCAGCATTAAAATGGTTATTACAGTTTAAGAATCCGGAAGGCCAAATTGCACGATGGATCGAAAGATTACAGAATTACGACTTCGAAACGGAACATCGAAAGGGGATTCACCACAAAAATGCGGATGCATTATCACGTCGCCCTTGTCCACTGGAATGTAAACATTGCTCCAAATCAGAGGGAAAAGAAGGTATAATCGACGTGCGATTACTGAATATAGAACCTGAAGATGATTGGACTCCTCACCGCATCAGAATCAATCAGCTGGAGGACCCTGATCTTGCAAAGCTGATAATGGCCAAAGAAGATGGGGTACGACCACCAAAGGAACAAATAAGTAGCGAGAGTCCAACTGCAAAAGCATATTGGGCCCAATGGAACAGCATACACCTCGTTAATGGATACCTTCATCGTACCTGGGAAAGCGAAGATGGCAAACAGTCTCGTTTGCTGATCATAGTACCGAAGTCCATGATCCCGAAAGTGTTGAAAGAATATCACAATGGACCTAGTGGAGGGCACCTTGGAATTACAAAAACTATAGAGAAGATTAAACAACGGTTCTACTGGATCGGTTGTCGAGATTCCATAGCAGAATGGATAAGTAATTGCGTAGAGTGCATGGCAGCTAAAGGTCCTAAAGCCAAAAGTCGCGGTAGGCTACAACAGTACAACGTGGGATCACCATTTGAACGAGTCGCAATGGATGTTGCAGGTCCGTTCCCAACCAGTACGGCCGGAAACAAATATCTACTGGTTGTCATGGACTATTTCAGTAAATGGCCAGAAGTATATGCCTTACCAAACCAGGAAGCGAAGACAGTAGCCGAAGCGTTTGTAGAAAATTGGATAACAAGGTTCGGAGTGCCCGTCGAATTACACTCAGATCAAGGCAGGAATTTCGAATCTTCCATTTTCCAAGAAGTCTGTACATTATTGGGCATCCACAAGACACGGACGACAGCGTTACATCCACAATCAGATGGAATGGTGGAGAGATTCAACCGAACGCTCGAAGAACATCTGCGGAAAATCGTTGATAAAGATCAACGGAATTGGGACAAGTGCATCCAGATGTTCCTGCTGGCGTATCGTTCAGCGAAGCACGAGACAACTGGTTACACGCCAGCACAGATTATTTTTGGATCTGATCTGCGACTCCCTGCTGATCTTAAGTTTGGAACGAATCCTACAGCTGTAAGAAATGATGGAGATTATTGTTCTGCCTTAAAGGAAAAAATGAATGAATTGCATCTAATGGTAAGACAGCATACGCATCTGATGAGCAATAAGATGAAGGACCGGTTCGATCAAGCGGCAAATTCAAAAGGTTTTGAAGAAGGTGATCTGGTCCTGTTGTACAATCCACTTCGAAAGAAAGGCTTGTCCCCGAAACTGCAGTCAGCCTGGGAAGGACCCTATATGGTGATAAAACGACTTAATGACGTGGTATACCGCATACAAAGGAATGGAAAAGCACGATGTAAAATGAAAGTAGTACATTTGGAGAGGCTCGCCCCATTTGGTTCAAGAGGATTTGTGCCTAATCGGGACGATTAGGCTTTAGTGGAGGGCAGTGTTACAAAAGTAGTATTAAGTTGTATTTGTATTGCTATATGCATCCATTATTATGAACAATAGCTGTAGGTATATGGAATAGCATTTGTCTTGTTGTAGACATCTGGCGCCGCGGCTGTTTGCTTGTCGAAGCAATAGCTACATCTGGCGCCGTATAGCAGTATGTTCTGGTGGTTTCTAGACGCAATATTCTAGAAGGACACATCGGCATCTAGCGAGAAGTGCGTGGCTATATAAGCCGTGGCAGCGCCAACGTAATCAATCAGTGCTAAGAGTAAACTGTTATAGTGTAGACAAGTTGTAAAATAAAGAGTTGTTGAATTAAATTAAACAGTGTTGATTTTATTTGTCAATCCAGAGATACGAACCTAACAAAGTAAACTAGCAAGAGTAAATTCGTAACAATATATAAGTAACAATCATTTTAACAATTCGATGAAATAGTCAATAATTGGTGCGTGTATGCCTTCCATAACGACACAGTTATTTA
>NC_064305.1:53249752-53294124 GCF_023373825.1 Bactrocera dorsalis
GTCTATAATTGGTGACGTCAGATCTTGGGTCGTTTTGTGGATGGGACTGATGAACGACGATTTCCACGTCGATGGAAAGGTTCCGTGATGAAAAGACTTTCTGAATATATGTGTGATAGGTTCACAGAGCCCGGCAGCACAATTGCGTAGAAATATATTAGGCAGACCATCAGGTCCTGCTCCTTTTTTCGGATCCAGGGCCAACAGCTGCTTAAAAACTTCATTGAAGCTAGCACTGAATCCATTTAACTCCACATTTTCTTCAATATCAGCAGATTGATGATGATCAACTCCGCTGGGGCTCATTGTATAGATGTCTTTGAAGTAAGATGCGAAGATATTACTAATCTCCGCACCCGAATGAGCGGTTAGGTGATTCCATGTCATGGTAGCTGGGATTCCCTTGTCGGTACCCCTTTTGTTCTTGACAAACCTCCAGAATTCATTTTTGTCTGAAGAAACTATTTTTTCCACTTTATTAATGTATGACTTGTAGCATATTGTTCTTAATTTCTTGTATTCGAGTCTCAGTTGGCTAAAACATCTATAATTTGACTTATGTAGTTTTATTCCTCCTATATCTGATATGTGCAGATTTCTTCAATTTAATTTTATTTCTAAGTTCTTTAGAGAACCAGCAGGGAAATTTACTTGGTTTCCTCGAATATACAGAGACGAACTGAGAAATACCTTCTTGTACTTTATTATAAAACCAACTAACCTTATCATCCACTTCTTCTATTTTGTACAGCTCAATATGTTAGATCTTAAAAAGAAAGCATTGAGACTCACATAGTCGGCTTTCTTAAACGAATAAGAAGGAGGATAATTTGGTATTAGGCTAGGCTGAAAAGGAGATCTCCAGAGGCGGGTGATATTTGTGAAAGCAAGGGTTTCGTTGATTGAGAGATCCAAATTACTGAAACATAAATCCAACAGCTTATTATTTTTATTTAAGATGTGATTGAATTGTTGACACTCAATCAGAGCAGTGGTATCGTACAGCAGCTTCTCGCAATCAAAGCGCTATCGATGAATTCATCATTTTGAATAGCTGAGTTAAGCCAGGACTCTGTGATACATATTACATCGTGCAAACTACTTGCCGATGATGCTAGCAACTCGCTATGTTTTGTCCTCACACGGCGCTTGTTCTGGTAGAATACTTGTAGCTGTTTTAGATTTCCTTTCCCCGACGACTTGGCGAAAGTTTGTATTAACAATTCTAGGCGTGCCATTCACGTACTTAATGGTTTTGCTTTTCACGCCACTGTCATTCAGTAATTTAAGTTTTTCCCTCAGTTATTGCAATTGTGACTGCTGAGCCGGAGTGGGATCTGACTTGACGGAGACTCGTGTGTCAGGATCAGGTTTGGATTTTAGTATATTTCTGGCATGACTGACAGACTGTGTCTCAATCAGCAAAGGCCTAGACTTATCGGGTGTTGGACGCCCAAGCATGCGTAGCTTGAACGATTTCACATTGTCATGGAATTCTTCGAGAATAACTGATGATAAGCGTGCTCTATCTTTTTCTAGACGAACTTTACCGTCTATCGCCTTGGATTTGGTAATATTAAATGCGATCACATTGGCTTCCCGCTTCTTACGCCCATTGATCTACGTAATAACCTCCTCTGGAGGAAGTGGAGAGAATGAACTTAGTTTGTCTTCTATCTCCGCAACTCTTTTATCTAAATGTGAGCACTTTTTCGACATAGCCTCGTTCAGTTTATTTATCTCACTTCTTATATCTGAGAGGTTACCCTCAATAGACTGCTTAAATTTACCGAACTTCGACTCAATTTTGCTTGACAGTTTGATGAGTAAATTTTCATACTTATTGAGGGACTCGTCGTCTGTGACGTCACTGTTATCCTCAACTAACTCAGAATCTCGCTGAGCATCTGATATCCTTATACTAACCTCGCAGAGACACTTGTCGCATTTCGAAACTGTTTTATTTTTTAAGACTTTGGCTGTAGCCCTAAATTCTTCCCTGTTGAGCCCGGTACACCGAGCGTGATGCCAGCAACTGCATTGAGCACATTGAATGCTGCTGGAACCTTCACGAATAATCTTAAGACAAGCCACGCAAGCAAATTTGATGCTTGACTTTTTAGGAGGCATAATCACCGTATTTATTGTTCACTTCGAATACTTTCACCTAACTTAACAAATCGTTAAGTAATTAAATTTAGACATTTATGAAAAAAAAAAACAACTAATAAAAAATAATATAAATATGTATGCCTAATGTTGCACGCAATAAACTGTCACTTCAGCAGTGTGACAGATCAATTTTCGTTTCTGTTCATTTAAATTTAAAATCCTATTCTTCCTACCATTCAATATGTTTTGGGATATATGCTTCCAAATCATAAAGGCCTATAAATACCAATATTTTGCACTTTTTTCTTTATGAATTTCATAAAGCCTTTTCAAATTTCTAAGCACGTCTATAACTCGTACTTGCTTGGTCCACGCCATTTCGCAAATGATTATGTTATGATAACAAATGCCCTCATACAGATTTGGCAACGACAATGGCAGTTAGTAAGCCATAAACTTCCTTGCCGAGATTCCGTGTACAGCAGGATATACACTTGCAGACATGTCTGTGCTAAGTATATGTCAAGTATTGCCTACCGTCACATCGTGTATAGGCAGGCATTCTAAGTACACATACAAGTATGAACAAAATTGAAATATTTCAATTTATCTGCTCGTTGTTGCGACGGGTAGCAACGTGTATAGTACAGTATGCCGACCGATCTCATTCTTGTTAAAATTTTGTAGTGAAAGGTTGTGCGCACATCAGTCACATTACTAATTTTTACGATTTTTCTTAGATAAGAATCTCTTTGAATTTTTTGTTTCCGATGGAAATTGCGACCTGATGATGATGTTTAAATACATATCTATTAACCCTAGAAATTTCGCTTTAATCAATTATTTCTTTCCCTCCCAAAAAAATCCTAAAAAAAATCGATTTTTTGAAGCTACTAAAGCAGGCTCCCCCCTCATTGGCATGCGAAATTCCTATAGTTGAGAATTGTGCAAAATTAAAAAATCTAAAAAGTCTGGTGCTGGTGGAGAGGAGATATATGAGCCAACGCTTTGGTACTTTCACCACCTAGACTTTCTTCGAGAACACGAAGTGACAACAACAGGAATAAGTCCGTTGGAAGACCGTAAAAGCGTTGCTTTCGTTGTTTTCCGCGCACACCGAAATTGCAAGTAGCGCTAAAATTTCCTCTTCTGAGGCCATGTTCGTTCACTTCAGCGATTTACAATAGCTATGCACAATAGTCATTAACAATAAATTGACCGAATCTGTCGTTCATATGTATATCACTAGATTCTGCAATGTATGCCCTCGTGCCCTTGTATATTTCGGTATAGGATTTTTGTAATCTGCAATCTTGCAAGAGTAAGAGAATCCCCCTATTAAGATTCTTCTTCTTCTTAATTGGCGTAGACACCGCTTACGCGATTATAGCCGCGTTAACAACCGTGCGCCAGTTGTTTCTTCCTTTCGCTACGTGACGCCAATTGGATATTCCAAGCAAAGCCAGGTCCTTTCCACTTGGTCCTTCCAACGGAGTGGAGGTCTTCCTCTTCCTCTGCTTCCCCCCTTTCAGAGCTGGAGTGTTTTCGTCCATCCGTACAACATGACCTAGCCAGCGTAGCCGCTGTCTTTTAATTCGCTGAACTATGTCATTGTCGTCGTATATCTCGTACAGCTCATCGTTCCATCGAATGCGATATTCGCCGTGACCAACGCGCAAAGGACCATAAATCTTTCGCAGAACTTTTCTCTCGAAAACTCGCAACGTGAACTCATCCTATTAAGATTATATTTGAGAAATCCGTTTTACCTTTCCTACAACCGACTATTCCAATCAGCTGGAATACTTCGATGTGTTCTTCATTTTGTATTATTTCTGGTGATTAAATTCATCAGCCAGAGAGCATGAAGACATAGAGAAGGTGCAGGTTCGATATCGAACATTTGTAAAACTTGAACCAAGGATTTCACCTCAGTTTACAGTTCTCTCACATACTCAACCAAAAAATATGAAGAGAAAATATCATGACAGAAATCTCAAGGAATGTAAAAAATTTCGTTTTGCCGTCGGCACTTATACAATTTTTTATAATATAAAATATCAAAACTGAAAACGAACTTAAAAATATTTTATATATTTATAAATAATAGCATTCGATGATTTTGAGTTATTTTAAGAAAATTTCAAACATATTGAAAAGAACTTTTATAATTACTACAGTATATCGATATTGGCAACCCTGGGTTGTGATAGAGCAATCAGCTGACACGTTTCTACGGCAAAAATCCAAATCCCGTGACATCCTACGGCAAAGGGAGAAGGAGTAGCGTTTTTCGCTGTTCACTTACATTGCGCGCCCATAAGATAGGTCGTATCGCTGGCACGGGCCACGATTCTACGTTTTTCGCTGTTCCTGCTATAACAGAGCTGATAGAATACTTTCAGAGAATTGTAGTAAGGAATTCACCATTTTCTGCTATTTAGCAGAAATGAGCACGTTCTCTGGCAGAAATATATTAGGGGTACTCTCTTGCTCTTTCAAAACCCTTGCACGGTGCAAGATGCCCCGGCACAACAACAAACACACGCAGAAAATTATTTGCAATGGCTGTAAAATATGTCAGACCAAAACCCATGTATATTTGCGTGCAATGCCGCGCAAAAATATAATTGCAACTCTGTTTTTCGGTATAGTATTTTTGCAATCTGCAATCTTGCACACAAACAGCACAGCTTGATGTGCTGAACACATTGAGCGCGACAGACTGCAAGCGACATCTGTCAAATATTAAAATACACACGTTCTTATGCAGGCTGACAGTTGCCGCTCTCGCTAACTTCAATACATTTTTATATTTGCCAACGACAGTAGGACGACAGTAGAGTTGAAGGTAGAGAGATGAGGTAGAGTGGTGATGCCACTAATACGCAAAATGTAAAATTATTCACAGCTCTAACAAACCTGACGTTGTTTTGTTACAACGAAATTGTGTACATGCAAAATGGACAGTTGTGTTGTCTTGTGTACATGCCGGCCATTGTTATGTTGCTGCCTTCTCACAAGTGTTCATGTAGAAGGATTCACAACGCCATTTTCAGTTCACTGTCGTGCTGCCATGTCGTGTCGCGCTCAATGTGTTCAGCACATGAATTTTCTACCAGCAACACAATGTTGTGACGCTTTGTCATCGCGTCAGTGCTTCGACAGATTGACTCTGTGACAAAACGTCAGTTTCGGCTATTGGTTGACCGTGACAAAGATGCGTGCGACACTTGTTATTATGAATGTGTGGCGCCTGAATCAGTGCTGCCAATTTGGATTTTTTCCCGTCAAAACTGGCTTTTTTCGAACTGCGGGAAAAATTTGAGAATTGCGGGAATTGGGAAAAGCGGGAATTCTGGCTTTTTTTAGAAATTTAGTTGGCCTTTTCTGACTTTTTTTGTGTTTTTAACACTTAAGTATAAAAAATATGAAAAAAGTAGCAGCTTTACGATAGTCACTTACAAACAAACCAGAAAATGTGGTGGCGGATTGATTGTTTTTCTCGATATACGCTAATGTCATCTCTATTTAGTGGTTCCATCTCTATTTAAAAAGTGCGCGTAAATTCTTAAAAGTTGTGAAATGCCGAAAGAATACAAGCAAAAATGCCGCGATGTGTGGCTTAAAAGTGATGAATTCAAGGCATGGATTCGCAGGGATGATACAGACCAGCAAAGGGTTTACTGCAACTATTGCAAGAGCACTATCACAGCGAAACTGAGTGATCTGCGAGCTCACGCTGCAACAAAGAAGCACACAAGTGCCATGAGTGGCTTTACCCAGGCGAACAAGCTCAACTTTGCAAGAGCATCTGAAAATTATAATGTGCAAATTAAGGAAGCATCACTGTGCCTTTTTATTGCACAGCATACAGCAATGACGCAAATTGACCACTTGGGGAGCCTATGCAAAAAATGGTACGACGAAGCGAATATAAATCTGCAGCGGACCAAATGCACAAACATTTTAAAAAATGTATTAGGACCACACTTTTCTGAAGACTTATGCCGGAATTACATGTGCAGATGATGTATTCTGCATGCAGATCTGCACTATTTTTTCCAGCCAAAACACATGTGCAGTAAATTTTGACAATCAGCTGATTGCAATAAATAATTGAAATTGAAATTGAAATTTAAAAATTTTAAAATGGAAGTGGAAAGAAAAAAAAGATTGCAACAATTGCTTTTACTTCTAGTTGCCAAAAAGAAATTAATTAATATTTTAAGCTTGTGCGCGATAGGAACATATAGGTCCGGTTTTCGCTCACGAACTCAATCAATTTTTCTTCCATGTTTTATATCTTTTGTTTATTTTCACTGAACAGCTGAGCGCAATTTAAAATGTTGCCGGACTTTGCTCAAAAATTAATTATTTGAATGTTGTCAGCACTGCCTCTGCGCAGAGAAATTCAAATTTCACATGCCGTGCAGATCTGCATTGAGGTGCAGAATTTGAACTGTCAAATCAGTACAAATTTTTTTTCTGCACGCAGAATTCTGCACATGTATTACGCGAATATATCGGAGAATCAAAATTCAGCCTCCTCCTCGACGAGTCCACAGACATAAGCGTTACAAAACTTCTAGGTATGTATTATTGACATAATTTTTAATAACAACTACTTTTACTGAATTAAATATTTATTAAATTTATTTTGTGAATGTATATATATTTACGTAGGTGTGGTTATCAATTATTTTTCGATTCGTCTCTACATTTTTAAAAATTGTAGGTTTAGAAAGTGGAAATGCTGAAGCCATTGTAGATAGCGTCAAAAATGTATTGACGTCCTATAAATAAGATATTAAGAATCTCATTGGTATTGGGACAGACAATACCAATGTCATGACAGGCAAAAACCATAGTGTTTTCACAGAACTAAAAAAGGAATTTTAATAAGATGTGTGTGCCATTCTGTACAGGCTATTAGCCAAGTATGTAAACATCACCTCTCAGAGAATTTGGAATTCTTAATCTATGAAACTTTTAACTGGTTTGCTAAAAGTTCATGCCGCCAAATAGAATATCAAAAAATTTATAAATGTTTAAACGATGATAAGGTATTTTAAACTGTTGTTACCGACATTTGAATTTGTTTCTTAACATTTATGTATTGTTTTTTAAGTGTCCGTGAGTATTCCGCTTACTAACTTTAAAGCGCAAATGCTTCACCAGCAATTCAGCGATGGCGTTAACTATCTCTATTTGTTATTTTTAAAGACAATTCTTTGCGACTTACAAAGGGTGAACAAGTCATTCCAAAGTAATAACGCCAACGCAACAGAATAGCGTAATGATTTGGAGTTTGCCATAAATTCGCTAAAGAAAGGAGTTATACCACCAGTTGAATTAGATATTTTCGAAACTGACGATATTGAGAGGTATGCCGATGCAACTTTGCAGAAGGGCTACGATTTTGAAAAAAAGATGAAGTCCCTGAATAGAAATGAAAGTAAAGAAAAACAAATTCGGGAGCGCTGCACATATTTCACAATTGAATTGTTTAAACAGTTAAAACAGAGGTAAGCAGATTTTTTGAGTTGGCAACTGTGGCCATTCAAATATTGTGTTTACTTTGGTCAAACGCGGAGATAGAAAGGGTTTTTAGCCAGGTTAACCTAATTAAATCAAAATTAAGAAATTCAATAGGCCTCGCGACGACTAACAGCATTCTAAGCATAAGGTAAAGTGTTATTTCAAGCAAAAGATATACTCTATTCATTTTTATTTTAATATACAGAAACGGATTACGAAGGATGGGAAAATGCTGCGTCGACTATGAAGTGCCTGTAAAATATCTGCAGATGATAGACACGAATATGTCATACGAAAATGAGACAGACCAAGACGATATAGATAAATTAATGGAAATCTTTTAAACAAAAATGAACTTAATAAATTGTTATTTTTTTTTTAGACATTTTTTCTTATTTTGATACATTTGTTTTTAGATTTTTTTGGATTTTTTTTTTTCTCCATTCTTCCCGTCAAAAACAGCTTTTTTTCTTGGTCAAAAGTTGGCAGCACTGGGCCTGATACACCACAATTTATATAAAATTAAAGATTATTTATTAAATATATCTTAAAACACTTGTATTCTTGTTGACGTCTGTACAAGAAGTGACGCTTCTTAAAACTAAAAACTAAAGTGCTGAACACAATGACAGCGACAGACTACAGCAGCACGACAGTGAACTGAAAATGGCGTTGTGCATCGTACTACATGAACATTTGTGAGAAGGCAGCAACATAACAATGGCCGACATGTACACAAGATAACACAGCTCTCCATTTTGCATGTACACAATTTCGTTGTGGGCATACTAATACCTTGGACATCAATGAAATTTTAATATTTTGTTCAAAGTGAATTCTTTTATTCAAAAAATAAGTAAATAGGTAAATTTATTTGTTTTAAATTATCAATTGTTATTACAAATGATATAATACATCTATTTTATACTTTTATTTGTAAAATAACATTAGGTTTGTTAGAGATTTGAATAATTTTACATTTTACATATTAGTGGCATCACCACTCTACTTCATCTCTCTACTGTCAACTCTACTGTCGTTGGCAAATATAGGAGAACATTGAAGTTTGCGAGAATGACAACCGTCGGCCTGCAGTCGTGTAGTCGTGCAGCTGTCAAAATAACAGTGTCCATAAGAACGTGTGTATTTTAATATTTGACAGATGTCGTTTGCAGTCTGCCGCTGTCATTGTGTTCATCATATAAGAATTAGGAATTCAGTTGAAACTGTAAATTTCCAAGAATATAAAGAGAATGAAATAATAGAATAACTGACAAACAGTGCTGCCAGATGTGATACGTCTGGTCTGTGTACCCACAAATGTATTGTATGTACATACTTATGTATGTGGCTCGCATTTGCTTTCGTAAACATGCAGACAAATGTGGCAAAGAAATAATATACATATGTGTATGTATGTGTATGCCATAGAAATTCTATTGGTACAAATATGGAAATGATAACAAAATAATGCGAATATGCATATTTCGTGAAGATCATCAATTTTCTTTCAAGAAATGAAGTTCATTTTGCACATACTCACTTTGTAATAGTGAAAAAAATATAATTTATTTGAAATATTAAATTTTTTTAAAAATTAAAAAATAAAATTAAGGGGTTACATATGTCCAGCAGCACCAAAAATGCACTAAAAGAAAAACTGTTTTCAGAAGGAATAACATTAGAAATGAATATAAAGAAATTTTATTGGTACTTAAAGTTTATAAAAAAATGTATTTTAATTTTTCTTTACAAAAATTAGTACATAAAATATCACGTGACCCAAAATACAATGAAAAAAAGTTGCTCCACGGTCTACATCATTTATCCTTAAAATGTTGATGGATATGTAAAAATAAAAAAAATTCTTGTAAAATGAAGTTGTAGTTATAGTCTGTCGAGCCGAATTTTTTAATATCGAAAAATGTTCCAATTTACGGAATTTAGAAAAAAGTTTACGTTTTACGTCATAAATGTCACACTTTAATTATGTTTATACAATTTTGTAATAAAAATATCGAAAATCCGACTCAACAGACTATAGAGAAAACATTTTCGAATATTTAAAAAAAAAATCGCAATAAAAAATGTTAAAAACTGTATGAGTTATCCTGCAGACCGCGCCGGGAAAAGTAGTTTCGAGAAAAACGCGTTTAAACTTTCATGTGCCGCAAACGAAGGACAGCTACCTGTGTGCATTAAACTCTCGTCGTGCGGTCGGATTTTCTACCATAACTTTGTATCTATGGGGAATTTTTACAATCGACTTTCACAGAAATACACCTAAAACTATAAAGAATAATAACCTATCAAAAAAATCATAAATTCTGGACGTATGTAACCCCTTAAAGAGAAATAAAATTAAAATTATTTTAACCTAATTTTCCCGATTTTGTAAAAAAAATTAAAATTTTTACCATTTTTGGAAAACAATGGTTCATGTAATACAAAATAATCACACATATGTATGTGACTCAGAGAATGCTTTTTTACATTCTCTGTGTGACTTTGTATATTTTTACATACTATATATCGTTTTACATACTTACATATATTTCTGCGAGAGAACGTGCTCATTAGGGTTGTCGAAAAATATCGATATATCGATATAATTTTTTCAATATAACAATATTTTTGAGCGATATTTATTGTTTCGATATAGCGAGGTATCGATATAATATTACAATTATTGAAAAGGTATAAAAACGATATTTTTATGATCAAAAAATTCTAAATCCTTTTTTATACTAACTGTTTAATCCAAACAAATACTCCTCTGCATTACTCCCACAAATTATGTAAAGTAATAGAAGCGTAATGCAGAGGAATATCAACCGTCCCAACTTCACTCAACAGGCGAAAAAGGAGAAAAAGAAAACATATTTTCCCGCGTTTTTTACAAAAGGATTGTGGGTACACTGCTCTTCAGAGTTAGATGTCATACGAGATCTAATAATATTGCTTACCCCATTTAAGCAAGCTACTGAAGAAATTAGCGGCGATCAGTACGCGACTTCAAGTTTGGTGATTCCCATTGCATACTTACTTCAGAGAGGCCTTGAACAAGTAAAACCTTTCACCGAATTTGGTATTGCTGTTCAGAAGAGTTTGCTAAATTTAGTTATTGCAAAACTAGAACCACTAGAGCGACATTTACATCTGGCCAAAGCAACAATTTTAGACCCACGCTTTAAGCGTATTCATTTTAGTTCAGCGCTAGCTGTTTCCACTGCAATAACCGAACTGTCAAAAGAAATACGTTTAGAACATAGGCGTAGAGGACAACTTTCGCCTGAACTCAGAACCACTCGCACTACCATAATTCCAAATTCCGAAAAATCTTCGCCGTCGTTGTGGTCCGGACATGAAAAAATTATGATAGATATTGCTGCAGCTTCAGCAAACTCTTTACTCTCAACTTCAACCAGTGATGGTATGCCTAGCGAACTAAAGCAATATCTAGATCAACCTATAATACCCAGAAAAGAGAATCAAACAAAATTCTGGTTTGATTGTCGTCATTTTACCCCAGTCCTTTCCGACATAGCTCTAAAGTATTTGATATCGCCTGCGTCCTCGGTTTCCTCGGAGAGAGTGGCATCTGCTGTGAATCTCGCAGTACCTAACAGAAGTCGGCTTACAGCCGAGCACGTAAATCAAAGAGTTTTTCTTATGTCTGTATCAGATAAATATATAATTAATGTTTTAATTGTTGTTCGTGATTTATTTAAAAATTATGTCTATTGGTTAGTATTTATCTAGTAAGGTAAGATGATTAAAGTAGATTAGGCCAAATATTTTTTTTCATATCATACCGATATATCGATATTTTTAAATAAAAATATCAATGTCGATATTGATATATTCAAAAATAACCAATACAATATATATCGATACTTTATTCCATTTTCGACATCCCTAGTGCTCATTTGTGCTAAACAGCAGCGAAAATGGTGAATTCCTTAGTACAAATTCATCAGCTCTGTTAGCCGTCAAATCGAAAATCATAGTCTGTTATTACACGGCAAACTTTTGTTGCTAATTCTCGGGCGATTCTCTTTTGCTGTCGCCCATTACCTTCACATGAGCAACTTGTGTTGCGCAACTCTGTTCGAGTTTCTTTCTCATTCTCTTTCACTTTTCACCCATTGTCTACTCTTTACTTTAACCCATTCTCGTTTCTTTTTCCTTATAGGTATTTGGGACACTCTATCACATATATTAATCAGTTCTGTCAATTAAGAAATACATTTTATTTATAATTCAAAATTAAAACAAAGATTATATGACAGACCCTCACATATATCACCCTTTTCACTATCGTCTGAATCAATTTGTATGGCTTTCTCCATACATTTCACAATATTTTTAATTAATTCGATTTTTTCGTCATACGCCATTTTCTAAAATATTTATATTATATAATGTATATTTGTATACATGTTTGCAAATTACTTACCAAAAGATGAAATAAAATTTTTTAAATATATTCAAAATATTTTTTTATTTATTTAAAAAAAAATATACGCAAATGCAACTATGTACTACGAAAGAACACGAATGCCGAAAAACGTCGCAGCGAACTGTTACGAATACGAACACAAAGCGTGTTGCTGAACTCTGGAAACTCGGCGCGATTCTCCTCTCCTCGTCGCCCCCTCGCCTATAAACCAAGAATTGCCGCAACAAAAGTTGCCGTGTGGAATAATAGACATACAGAACTCAATTTGCATTTTCTCTATGCTTGAAGTTCTCTGCTCTAGCGTTAGTCTCAATCGCCCCGGGCGCAACGTCTTGGGGGCGGCAAAACGATCTTCGCTGTTTTTTAATATTCAGAAAAATACTTCAACAAATTGTATGTACAGACAAAAAATTCTATAGTTTCTTTAACCGAACATATTTTGAGAAACCTACGGATATGTCACAGTTGAAGCGTAGGGCAAACTGTGAGAGCGGCACATTGCGAAGTAGGAGTGACATAAAAAATCAGTATCTTTATTTTTATTCTGTCGTCGGGACGTGTCACTCTCATAGTTACCCTATGCTTTGAATGTAACAAATGCTTTTATTTCTTCAAATTTTCAAAAATGGTATTTAAAAACTCATATTCGGACAAAAATCCCTGCAAATTGTGTCAAAAGTGTACAAGATATAGGGCGAAAATGGGTTTTTTCTATGGCTTTTAATAAGATGTCTTGTAAATTTACTATCAATTTCCTCAAAAACCCGTTTTGTGAGAGTTTTGAAACTTCAGAATTTGCGTGACTTCTACTTCCTAAATTTTATATACTTAATATCGAAGATATTTTGTAAAAATTCACTTTTGTTCGAACCAGCTCGTGAAACTTGTAGGTAGGTAGATTAAGAGGGGCGGCAGAACATCCTTGGCCCCGGGCGCCCGAAGTTGTAGCTACGCCACTGATTTGCAGAGAAAGATTATTCCTGAATTTTAATTATATATCTCACATATTGACCGATGTTTTCGATCAATATTCAACTATATATACTGGGGTCCAAATATTCCGCACCTAGGGTCTTGAGCACTTTTTGTTGTATTTGAACAATTTTTGGCCATAAAATGGCATACACTAAAGGCAATATAGTTTTATTCTGTTATATTAACTGCTTCTTGATTTGTGTAGTGGAACGTGAAAGAATCAAGTGGATTTTAAAATTGTGATATACGAAAAGTAGGCGTGGTTGTTGCCCGATTTCGAACTGTTAGGTCGGAATATAAGAAGAACGCCACGTCGAAATTTCTTCAAAAAAGTAGGTGCGGCGCACGCTCACTTTTTCAAAATTATCCGCCCACAGCCCACATTAAGTTTTATTTCTTAATTTAGACCTTTGTTATGGCACTTTATAAGTTTTCAGTTAATGGCGTGGGCGTGGCAATGGCCCGATTATGCCCATCTACGAACTCGTAATTTGTACTAGGGAACTTGTATACCAAGTTTTAACAAGATGTCTCAATTTTTACTCAAATTACAGCTTGCATGGACGGACGGACGGACAGAGAGACGGTCAGCCGGATTTCAACTTTTCTCGCCATCCTAATCATTTATATATATGTAACCTTATATCTATCTCGCTTAGTTTTAGGTAATACATACAACCGTTAGACTACGGAAGGCAGCACATGGGAAAACTAAATGAAGCATAATGCAAGGCACACACGCACCAATTAGTTGGTTGATTGAGTTAAACATGAGTTCGGAAGTTGTTGCTTTACTTATTACATATGACGCGCTCTCCTCGACAGCCGAAATCGCAAGACCAACCCAAACGCTATCCAACTAACACAACCAACTTCACAAAATATCAAAAAATTTTGATTTTCATCCAACCAGTTGATACAACTCATACAACTGCCCCATACACGTAGCAATCAGTTGTCCAATTCGTTGAAGTTGATACAATAATTGGTGCGTGTAAATTATAATTTGTTTTGAGTTTCGTGGGCAACTGCCCCGTTTTCTTTATTATATTTTCTTATATACAATATTTTACTTAAGTCTAGATACAAATATTAATCTGACATTCTAGGAAGTATATCTACAATCCACTTGACATAGGACATGTGTTACAAGTGGAAAGATTCATCTTACAATCTATGAATTATATTTTGGGACCACCTAAGGCGAACAGTATTAGCAAAGTACATATGTATAGTGTTTAAATACGGACCATATGGGTCGTAAGTGTCATGTTACATATTTATGACATATAAAGAATATGTTCATGTAATATGAACTGGTGGTATTAACTCCCCCACCTCTAAATTGAGGCGTCCCGATTCAAAGGGATATAGTACGTGAAGCTATAGACTAATTTATCAATTTGAACAGTACCATTTTGAAATGTTAATTTATATTGTTACAAAAGTAGTATTAAGTTTTATTTGTATTGCTATATGCATCCCTGATTATGAACAATAGCTGTAGGTATATGGAATAGCATTTGTCTTGTTGTAGACATCTGGCGCCGCACTGTCTGCTTGTCTAGTTAAACAATTGCTGAGTCGGGCGCCGCGACTGTCTGCTTGCGTCTGGCGCCGTATAGCCGTATGTTCTGGTAATTTCCAGACGCGATATTCTAGAAGGACACGTCGGCATCAGCGAGAAGTGCGTGGCTATAGCCGTATGTTCTGGTAATTTCCAGACGCGATATTCTAGAAGGACACGTCGGCATCAGCGAGAAGTGCGTGGCTATATAAGCCGTGGCAGCGCCAACGTAATCAATCAGTGCTAAGAGTAAACTGCTATAGTGTAGACGAGTTGTGAAATAAAGAGTTGTTGAATTAAATTAAACAGTGTTGATTTTATTTGTTAATCCAGAGATACGAACCTAACAAAGTAAACTAGCAAGAGTAAATTCGTAACAATTGGTGTCAGAAGTGGGATTGTCAAATAATCCAAATTCAAGATGGTTAAATTCGGAGAATTGAGAATTCAGCAATTAAAAAAGGAACTGGAGGAGCGTAATTTGCCGATAAGCGGGCAAAAGGCGGATCTGCAGGCACGATTACGTGAAGCAATGGAAGCGGATGGAATTAATGTGGACGAGTACGAATTTGTTGGGCCAGAAACTTCTACAAAGGTAGAAGAGAAAGTAGAAGAACAACGAACATCATTAAGTGTAGACATGAACACGTTGTTAGTGGCTATTAAGCAAATGGCAGAAAATGTAGTGCAAACAGAAAATCGTCTGGCACAGCAAATGGCAGAAAATGCAGTGCAAACAGAAAATCGTCTGGCACAGCAAATAGCCAAAAATGCAGAAAATGCAGTGCAGGCAGAAAATCGTCTGGCACAGCAAATTACGCAAATAGCTGAAAATACATCACAGTTAGAGTCTCGCCTTACACAACAAATAACTGAAAATAATACGCAGTTAGAAAAGCGTTTGGTACAACAGATTACAGAAAATAATACACAAGTGCAAGAGAAATTTTCAAAATTTGAAGACGAATTAAGCACAATAAAAAATGACGAAGAAAATTTAAAAGCAGAAGTTCTTCAATTAAGTAATCGTGTGCGAGAACTGCAACTGCATGGCCCTGCACCATCAACAAATAATCCAAGATTGAAGGCACCCACATTCGATGGAAGTATTCCATTTCAAATTTTCAAACTTCAGTTTGAAAAGACAGCATTGGCCAATAACTGGAATGCAGCGGACAAAGTGGCGTCCTTGTTTGTATCATTGAAAGGACCTGCGGCAGAAATCCTTCAGACTATTCCAGACTGTGAACGGGACAACTATGAGGCATTGATGAGTGCGATAGAAAGACGATATGGTAGTGAGCACCGGAAACAAATATACCAGATCGAACTGCAAAATAGGGGTCAGAAAATGAACGAGTCATTGCAAGAGTTCGCAACTGAAATAGAACGACTGGCTCATTTGGCAAATGCAGATGCACCTGTGGATTACATTGAGAGGGTAAAAATTCAATGTTTCATAAATGGAATTCGTGATGTGGACACCAAACGCGCCACATATGCATTGCCAAAAAGAACGTTTGCTGAAACGGTTTCGCACGCCCTCACACAGGAAACAGCTTCCCTACTAAGTAAACCAGCACACAAGGTACAAAGGGTTGAAATGGAACAACCGGCGCTGATGGAAGAAATATTGAAGACTCTGAAGACAATTGCTGCACAGCGAGTAAATACAACAGGCAGATGTTTCAACTGTAGAAAAGCGGGTCACTTTGCCCGAAATTGCAAGATAAAAGTAAACCCATCAAAATGGAAACAACCAACAGAACACCGAAAGAGGATTCACCACAAAAATGCGGATGCATTATCACATCGCCCTTGTCCACTGGAATTTAAACATTGCTCCAAATCAGAAGGAAAAGAAGGTATAATCGACGTGCGATTACTGAATATAGAACCTGAAGATGATTGGACTCCTCACCGCATCAGAATCAATCAGCTGGAGGACCCTGATCTTGCAAAGCTGATAATAGCCAAAGAAAATGGGGTACGACCACCAAAGGAACAAATAAGTAGCGAGAGTCCAACGGCAAAAGCATATTGGGCCCAATGGAACAGCATAAACCTCGTTAATGGATACCTTCATCGTACCTGGGAAAGCGAAGATGGCAAACAGTCTCGTCTGCTGATCATAGTACCGAAGTCCATGATCCCGAAAGTATTGAAAGAATATCACAATGGACCTAGTGGAGGGCACCTTGGGATTACAAAAACTATAGAGAAGATTAAACAACGGTTCTACTGGATCGGTTGTCGAGATTCCATAGCAGAATGGATAAGTAATTGCGTAGAGTGCATGGCAGCTAAAGGTCCTAAAGCCAAAAGTCGCGGTAGGCTACAACAGTACAACGTGGGATCACCATTTGAACGAGTCGCAATGGATGTTGCAGGTCCGTTCCCAACCAGTACGGCCGGTAACAAATATCTACTGGTTGTCATGGACTATTTCAGTAAATGGCCAGAAGTATATGCCTTACCAAACCAAGAAGCGAAGACAGTAGCCGAAGCGTTTGTAGAAAATTGGATAACAAGGTTCGGAGTGCCCGTCGAATTACACTCAGATCAAGGCAGAAATTTCGAATCTTCCATTTTCCAAGAAGTCTGTACATTATTGGGCATCCACAAGACACGGACAACAGCGTTACATCCACAATCAGATGGAATGGTGGAGAGATTCAACCGAAACGCTCGAAGAAACATCTGCGGAAAAATCGTTGATAAAGATCAACGGAATTGGGACAAGTGCATCCAGATGTTCCTGCTGGCGTATCGTTCAGCGAAGCACGAGACAACTGGTTACACGCCAGCAAAGATTATTTTCGGATCTGATCTGCGACTCCCTGCTGATCTTAAGTTTGGAACGAATCCTACAGCTGTAAAGAAATGATGGAGATTATTGTTCTGCCTTAAAGGAAGAAATGAATGAATTGCATCTAATGGTAAGACAGCATACGCATCTGATGAGCAATAAGATGAAGGACCGGTTCGATCAAGCGGCAAATTCAAAAGGTTTTGAAGAAGGTGATCTGGTCCTGTTGTACAATCCACTTCGAAAGAAAGGCTTGTCCCCGAAACTGCAGACAGCCTGGGAAGGACCCTATATGGTGATGAAACGACTTAATGACGTGGTATACCGCATACAAAGAAATGGAAAAGCACGATGTAAAATGAAAGTAGTACATTTGGAGAGGCTCGCCCCATTTGGTTCAAGAGGATTTGTGCCTAATCGGGACGATTAGGCTTTAGTGGAGGGCAGTGTTACAAAAAGTAGTATTAAGTTTTATTTGTATTGCTATATGCATCCCTGATTATGAACAATAGCTGTAGGTATATGGAATAGCATTTGTCTTGTTGTAGACATCTGGCGCCGCACTGTCTGCTTGTCTAGTTAAACAATTGCTGAGTCGGGCGCCGCGACTGTCTGCTTGCGTCTGGCGCCGTATAGCCGTATGTTCTGGTAATTTCCAGACGCGATATTCTAGAAGGACACGTCGGCATCAGCGAGAAGTGCGTGGCTATAGCCGTATGTTTCTGGTAATTTCCAGACGCGATATTCTAGATGGACACGTCGGCATCAGCGAGAAGTGCGGGCCTATATAAGCCGTGGCAGCGCCAACGTAATCAATCAGTTGCTAAGAGTAACACTGCTATAGTGTAGACGAGTTGTGATAATAAAGAGTTTGTTGAATTAAATTAAACAGTGTTTGATTTTAATTTGTCCATTCCAGATTGATACTTAGACCTGAAACGAAAGTAAACTAGTGCTAAGAGTAATATTCGTAACAATAGTTAATAATTTTAATTTAAATTGGGCTCTTAGCTATACAGCATTTTACTACTTATCTTTGACTTCTAATTAATTTTTTGATTGTAGTTCTTTTTTAGATGTGACAAACTTTTTACAGACAAAAATTTATATTTCTTGTACATACATATTATTGAAGGTAAAAGATTAAAGAATGTTGATATATCTTTATGAAGTATTCTGTTTCTGTTTTTGTATTTTAATTGTATTTCCGAAATCTTCTAATACTACTTGTTTTTTGTATTTGTGGGTTTAATTTTATTTCTATATACTTAATAATATCTCTTTTTCATATATAATATCTCCTTTTTGATAACTTTTTTGAAGCCTTTTCTTATTATGATGCATCTAGCCATGTTCTCTGTTGTGCATTTTGTCAACAGAGTTATTTTTTTTTTTTTTGTTTTTTTTTTGTTCATATTTTTCGTGAGGTTCTTTATTAAATATAAATGTTTGCAATTCACATTGGTTCAAAGTACTAGATTTCAATATCAGTGTTGAATTGAACTCTTTCTATTTTGGGCCATTACTTGTACTGTGGCGTGGTGTACAATGTATAAATTGTGTACATTTTATCCTTTTCCATTAAAGACTTGAACTGTATCGATACTTAAGCCTTGGTTCATTAACAATAACTAATACTTTTAACATTTGGAAATGTTTGTAAACAGTTTCCAAAAATTTGTTCTTCTAAATTTGATTTGCCTTCTATATGTTTTCTTCTTCTTCTTCTCCTTTAACTGGCGTAGACCACGCTTACGCGATTATGGCCGAGTCAATAACCAGCGCTGACAGTCGTTTCTTCTCTTTTCTCTACGTGGCGCCAATTGGAATATTCCAAGCGAAGCCAGGTTCCCTTCTCCACTTGGTCCTTTCCACCACGGAGTGGAGGTCTTCTTCCTTCTGCTTCCCGCGGCGGGTACTGCGTCGAATTACTTTCAGAGCTGGAGTGTTTGTTCATCCGATCCGGACAACATTGACCTTAGCCAGCGGTAGCCGCTGTCTTTTAATTCGCTGAACTATGTCAATGTCGTCGTATAATATCTCCGGTTACAGCTCATCGTTCCATCGAATGGCGAATATTCGCCGTGGCACCAACGCGCAAAGGACAATAAATCTTTCGCAGAACTTTTCTCATCGAAAAACTCGCAACGTTGACTCATCGGTTGTTGTCATCGTCCAAGCCTCTGCACCATTTATAGCAGGACGGGACCCACCCCCCCCCCCCCCCACCCATTATACTTTTAATTAATACTTTGTACTTCACTTCGAGACTTACACAGAACTTTTTTATTTTTAGCAAATTTATTCAAATCGTAGGGGAAACATTAGAAAGTTCGTAATAAGGGGCGCTAAAAATCGGAAATAATAAAAAAATAAAATATATTAGAAAATCTCTCATTTCTTTTGCTTCCTGAACAAAATTATTTAGATTACATGCTTTTTATCATAAGTTTATAAACAGATATATGTATAAATGGTAATGTTTAGTGCCATAATAAAATTAAGATTAATGAATCATCTAAAATGCTTAATTATGCATTAAAACTAAAATTTAAGAACTGTAATTAATAAATTAGAAAATCCAATTAAATAAAATAAATAAATAAAATTATACACATATTTTTATTAA
The DNA here is from genome assembly GCF_023373825.1 of Bactrocera dorsalis. Classification (NCBI taxonomy): domain Eukaryota; kingdom Metazoa; phylum Arthropoda; class Insecta; order Diptera; family Tephritidae; genus Bactrocera; species Bactrocera dorsalis. The sequence continues at coordinate 53,269,848 of NC_064305.1, forward strand.
AATATATTTTTATAACCGCGCAAGTTGTTGTTACAGAGTATAATAGTTTTGTTCACCTAAAACTAATCGGTAAAGATATAGTTATGCATATATATATTAGATTGACGAGACGAGTTGAAATCCGGGTGACTGTGTGTCTGTCCGGCTGTCTGTGCAACCGATAACTGGAGTAAAAATTGAAATATCTTGATGAAACTTGCTATATACTACTCTTGGGTCCCACGGGGGGTCGGTATTACAGATGGATATAATCAGATCATACCTATAAAGTCCCATAACTAAGTATTTACTAATTAACATATGTACATAACTATTATTTGGCATAGTGAATCGCAGCGGCAAAGTAAACCTGTTGGCAAAAACTTTAGTATACATATTTTTCAGACCGCTGAAGTTAACAAAACGTGCTGGGAAGACATTGTTCAAACGCTATGAAATTTAAAATTACTCTCCATATAATGGTTATGTTGAAAACTAGTAAGTATAAAAATTGCACAATGAGCACGGCACTGCCTACCTTAAAGTCAAATGTTATATCTCAGGAACTACTAAACCAATTTCTAAATTTGTGTGGAAACTACCCAGCTATTCTTATCTACTATGAATGAAATCAAATATCATTTTTTATTAGTGGTCCTGAACGATGTAACAAACCCCCACGTGCACATAAATTTTTCGTATTATTTCAATCTGGCTATCCTTCGCTTCCAATTCGTAAACGTCAAAAACCCCTGAACTTTGACAGTTGACAGACACTTTGATTTTAAAAACAGTAGGATGATTTTAATCGGCCAAACTAAATTTGAATTCAATCCAACGATTTAAATGTGGAATGTTATGTGTTATAAGATAAGAGTGGCAGTTGGTTTCTGACCAAAACTTAAAATTAATTTAAATTTAACTTACACATTCTCTGTGCTTTTAGGTTGAACTTCTGTATATTTGCTATCTGCAGTGTCATTATAAGTATCTTATCACAGTGGAAACTACATCAACTGATGACAGAGCTCGCAAGAGGATTACATGCAATCAACACCCGTAATCCATTTGCTAAACAAGAGAATGCAATAAAAATTAAGAGCAAACTGGAGTAAAAACTATAAAAAATCGGAAAAGAAAGAGTAATCGCATTAAAAAGAAACACGTTAGCAGACAATATAAGCAAAGAAATAGTACAGAAATGAACAAAACTTTTCCCTTCCACATTAATCCCTGGGCACTTTTGTGGCAAAGAAAAAGCGAAACAGTTCACATATTTTTGGTGCACGTGAGTACTCGAACTGTTGTGTGGCGAGCACTATATAAATATTCTAATTTCTTATTCATGTGGAAGATGTTTTTTGTCAAACGAATTTGTTTGAATTTTATACAGACAATTTTTGAGAGTTTTTCTTTAGGAGATTTTTGGTACTTCGATACTTTAACTTGACTTCTTGCTTCGCTTATACAAATGACTCACTAGAATCAGATGACAATTTGCATTATGGTAAAAATAACGAAGCATCCACTTGCACTTTTATATCTGTATTTTTGATTTGAAACATTCTTTCTTTGCTGCTGGAGTAACAATAATTTTAAAGTCATTCGACTGAGAAATTTGTTGGTTACTTTACAATTCTTTAACAGACATTTAGAGCAATATTGTGTTCGTCTAATAATGCTTTCCGTCGCAACTGACCACTATTTTATGAAGGGAGCTAATGTTGAAAATGTGAACTTTTGAAGTATACGAAACAAAGTTGTTTCAGATTTTAGCAATAAACGTCTGAAATCCAATTTCAAAATTGAAAGCATTTAACATGTTTTGTTAAAAAATGTGAAAATCTAATAATAAAACAAAAATGAATTAAAAGCTTTAATAAGACAAAATTTGGATTAATATCACCATCACAAAGATGATCATTGCGGTATAGTATTCTTGGACATATTATGTATTTAGAAATTTGGTACTGCTACCAATTTTTGATATTTAGAGGATTAGATTTTTCATACTACATCGTACTCTCCATCCCTCTTACCATAAAGAAATTTGTTGATTGATCCAGAATTTCTCTGCTTTTTCTAATTTTATCAAAAGTTGTTCCATTTGTTAACGGAATTACTTAGCGCGCAAGTGACTAATTCTCCTTGGATAAAGCTACACAATATAGGTTGTACCTTTAAAAACACAAGGCACACTCACACTTTTGCTTTTTGAGATACAAAGGAATTCACGAGTCCTCTTTGACTTAACACAAGATGAAAGTTTTCTAAACCTCATAAGATCGAGGTTTGTGGCAGATGTATATATCTATCTAGTTCAGCTGCAGCTCAAAGATTGCATTCACAGTTACTCGTTTACACTTTTGCTAATATATTCCGGCATTAGCTTTTGGAATACGGCGAAAATGTATTTGATGTGGTCTCAGATTGTTGAACTTTTGGCAAACTGAACGCAGTTGTTGTTGCTGACCTTTTTCTATACTTTTGTTAGCGCTGAAGGGGTTGAGCTGTTGCTAACAATTTTTACCACTGCTGCTTATTATACTTAGTAAACTCATGCAAGTACATTAATACGTATGTATGTGCGTTTTTGCGGCTTTGAATATCGGTAGCACTTGTTATTGGCCATGAACGTGACACGACATGGTTGTGTGCCAGCACGCCTGCAAAGGAATTTAGGTTTTAAAACGTGCAAACCGCTCAACGTGTCCTCTAGCATAAACATACAAGTAACCAGTTACAAATGCATCTGGATGTTGATATAAAAAAGAAAATAATTGTTACAAACATTCGTGAAGATTTGCAAAATAAAGGCAGGTTTTGAACACAATACCTATATTTCTTGAAGGTTATTATACATATGAATGAACAAACATACATATGTATAATATTCAAAGTTGCAAATAAATAAAAAAAATTAATCTGAAGCATATAATTAAAATTGAAGATAATTTTTTAGAATTAACATTTTTCCACATTTTCAAAAAAAATTAAAATTTATTTATCCCCCAACATCGGGATTTAAAAATGAAAATCTAAATTTAAGAGTTAATAAATTCAATTATTTTCTGTGTTTTGTGCAGTGACGTTGCCAATTAGCTGATATTTTCTACGGCATAAAAACATGCTAACAAAGGAATGTCCGTTTCCATATCCACTTCCGTTTCCGCATTCCATCATTCTATGCCGCTATGATGGCCAACCACTGTCCTTGGCGTTGATGCGTCGCGTTACCGGCTATATATGTATGTAGTTGTTGTTATGGGATATTGTTTGTAGATGGTCTGTCGTGTTTTCTGCGGTTTGTCAACAAACGCTGCACCAGTCGCTAACTGCAATGCGTCTATTGAATTTGCTCACTGCAATTTGTATTGTCCATCACAGAGCGAATGTGCATATGGAAAGGTCGGACGTTACCCTTCATTTTGTTGTATTTTGATGATAAAGCTACAAGATTTGGACTGCTAAACAGTTTCCTTTATTGACAGATTCACTCAAAAAAATATTTAGTAATAATATAAGATATCATAATACATATCATAACATTTTATAAGTTATATAAAAGAGAAATTTACTGAAGAAACGCATTTCCACATTTTTATTTCACTCTGTTAAATATATAGACAAATTAAGGAAATTAAAACAAAATCAAGGGGAGATCTATGTTGAATCTAACTTAATCTAAAATAATGTTATAATATAACGTCACATAACTGATATGTAATTGTGTGAACGCGATTCTTTTCCATCGTCAATCGCTTTTAAAGAAAATACTTGTTACATACATTTGAAAAGAACAATAGTAAATCGGTCAGATGTTCAGGCGAATGAATTATTGAAGGCAATGGTGTAAATCTTTTCTTGAAATGAGGGAGTGCCCTAAAAGATTTAATACTAGTTATCCAGAATTTCTTGACATAGTGTGGAAATGGGTAAAATAGGATACTGTGACCACTGCCATACAAAGATAATTTAGAAAACTGAAGTCAACCATGCTTATCACATTTCACGATTTTAAATTATATCAGATTATTATCCTTCACAATAGATAATTCAAACCTCTATATATACTATACATGTGGGAAGCGATGACAGGACAACACGTAGTGGACACACCTATTAATACGTACGCATACTCACCTCACCTACAAAGAGCAACACTGACCTATGACAATAGGCAGCACTGATAGGGCACAACCAACTTAACAAACAGGACAAGAATACAGTCGTTAAACAGTCATCACACATATAGGACGGTCAAACGGACGGACTTCACATATTCAGTTTGTACATGAACATTTAACATTTATGTATTTTAAATAAAAAAGTGTATGCTAATTACAAAGTTGAACCGTGCGTTTATTTGGAAGGGCTATCCTACTATACATAACAATTAAACAAAGCACAAATAACTAAATCTTATCTAAAAATGGGTAAAGTCGGACTATGCTCCCAAATACCGAATATTAGGACATCAATGGCAATGCCTGAGACTAAGCAGAAAATGTTCGTAAATTTGTAAGATAACCTAATGAAGCACAGTGAACATCTCTGATTGAAGTCTGACCTAGCACTAAAAATGGATAAATTCCATTTAGTCCATCTCCTATCTTTGACATCGAAAATGAATAATATTATCGAAAATAAGTGAATCAGTCGATACCCTGGCCATATACATATTCAAAATGTATTGATTTTTTTATTCGAAATGTCTTTTATTTCAAAAGTTTAGAACATTTTAGCCCCATATACATACATGATGTACCAAAAATGTTTTTCTCCCTAAGAGTGCTGCTTTCCAGTTGGTATGTTTCCATGCCAATTTCATCAAGATGAAATTTTGTGCACGCTGCAATCGTAGATATATTTCAAATCGGGCCACTATTCTATATAGCTGCCCTTCAAACGGATCGACCAAAATAAAGATAAAGACATTCATAAAAGATCTTGTTTTCCTATTAAGTAAAATTTATTTGACTTGAAGATTGGATGCAAAGGGTTAGCTGGTTACGTTTTCGGATGTACATAGTTATCCATATAATTGCTAGCAAAAATTCCCCTGCGAAGGGATAATATGCGAAATCGGACCATAACCACGTGAACTTCTCATTTAACACAATTTAAAACTCCATCTGATTATTTCAGTGCCAGTATACAAATTAAATACCAATGAATATAATAGCATTCTAGATTTGTGTATTGGGAGTTGCATGAGATAGTCACACACTTTTCTGTTTTCAATGATGTATTTACTATACGTATTACATCCAATCAACATACGTTGCGACAGCGAAAACAACGATTTTACAAAAGTGGCCAAAGAATTGTAAGGAATATATTTTAAATTAAAACTGACCAACTTTAACCTACTTTATGTACATATGATATACATATGTTTCCTATAAAGTGATATTCGTGAAACATTTTTTCGTCATAGTCTCATCTTCGAAGTTGGAACTTATGTATTATGACACCATATTTTTTGTTTGTTTTTGTATCTCTAGAAATACTTTTGGAATAATGACAAGATTGGATATTTAAAGCAAATAGTATCCGTTAGTACTCTTCTTCTAAATACAATTATGGTGATTATTCTTCAAAATCTTTGTTGTAAGTCGATATATTTTCATTTAGTTGTACGGTTGTTTGTAGCGAAAATTATCGATTTATATTTATGCACTCGTCGCAAACCTTACCACTAAAAATGTTCAAGTATTACAAGTATTACTAAAATTTATAGCGGTACTTATTGCGGCATAGAAATTTTTATTTAGAAATAATATTAAAAATTAAAAATAAAAGGCATTCAGCTATAGTTAAATGAATTGAAAGGTAGTGAGCTTTACAAAATGAGCTCGAAATGTGAGGGACTGGCATGCGATAAAAAAATTATATTTTATATTTTTTCAATTTAATTTCATTTACACTTTAATTGAAATTAATGTTTTATTTTATTTTTTTTTAATTGAAACACGAAGTTTAGTAGGTGTATCACTTTAAAAACAATAAAATCGGCCGCTTTTATATAAGCACAGAAAAGCTAATTTGTGTTTTACTCATTAAACGTAATAAATTAAGAACTATAATTATAATTAGATAATATAATTTAGTTTACTAATGCTTACTAAAAACATAAAAAGAACGAACGAAGTATAGTGGTAAAGTTTGCGTGGCCACGAATGTATTTATTGTACTCGTATATAAATGAACAGGGTGATGAGACGAGTTTAAATCCCAGTGACTGTCCGTCAATGCGTGCGTATGTGCACGGGATAACTTATGTAAAAATTAACGTATGTACCTTGACGAAACTTGGTAACAGTGGCGTGGCCTCGTCTAATAGGTTTAATGTACATACTTCATAAACCGTACTGTTAAAAGCCACTAAAAGCATAATACTATAAATCAATATCTAAATACGCCAGATACATTAAATTTTACAATGGCCGTGACACCTTAGGTGAAGCTTATTTAGGTGAAATCACATATGTATATCGTTACCCCCTCGACCACTTTCAACCAAGTTGAGAGTATAAAATTCTTGTAATTTTGTTATGTTAAGGTGTGAAAATGAGCGAAATCGGGTTCGACCACGCCTACTTCCCATATAACACAATTTTATTTGATTATTTCATTCTCTAGTACACAAATCAAGAAGCAATTAATAAAACAAGATAAAACACTTTGCATAAAAAGTGCCTTTAAAGTATGCCATCCTATGACCAAAAATTGGAGCAAAACTGTCCAAGCCCCTGGGTGCCGAATATGTGGATCCTATTGCCTATAGTTGACTGTCTACTGAAAATACCGGTCAATGTGTGAGATATAAAATTGAAAATCAGAGAGTAGTGTGTCCATGTGTTGAAAATGAGTTGAATCGGGTCAATACTTCCCTTAGCCCCCTTATACCTAACATAACGATTTTCGAATTTCCCAAATAACTAACACGCCTTATGTACATATCTGAAGGTATTATCCCGGCTTTAAACCTAGTAAGTTGCAAGAGAATGCAATGTTAGGTTATACTCGAACTCAGCGCTTCCTTTCTTGTTCCTACTATGTTATAATCAACTTCATGATCATTCATGGCCTATCTTATTCCTATCATTTTAATGCAATACTATAATAACATGGACATATTTATATTTTTTATTTTCTGCTTGCCACCTTCAAACAAAATGAATAGACACCTGCAATTATTTTTCAATTATTTACGGTTGGCTTCATGCCATTACACTGGGATGAAGCCAACATTTTTACGAGTTCTTCGGAAAGTCTTGCCTACAAAATTTCTATCAATACTGCATGTAGGTGTGTTTTTGTGTTTTCATGATAAAATTTAAAATGATAGTTGGTGCGTTACGCCTGACTAAAACGCAATGTAATTTGCGAAAAAAACTTGTGGGTACATTGGCATATATTGGCTTCAGTTCCAGGCGAATCCAAGGATGAGGAATAAATTTGAAATGAAATGTAAAAAGGAAATAGCTTAAAGAAGCCGACAAGGTAACGATATTTCTTGTAGAAAGTGCAGGTGTTGCTGTAGTGAAGGGAGGGATGAGATGGTATGAGGCACAGGGACAGCAAAGTTCTTGAGAATTGGCATCATTTTTACATTTTTATTGATGCGTCGCAGCTGGTTCGCTTGAAATCGCAATTTATTGCAATTTGTTACAATCTCTCTACTACAGACACACTTAGATACGCACTTATATGTATATTCGGTAAAGACACCTCGCCTCAACGAAAGATAACCAATTTCTGTTTTCCTCTTCCAATAAACGAATTTGGAGTGAGAAAATATTTGCGCTCAAGCGTGATAAATAAATTGATAAATAGAAATGAAAACAAAAATAAAGCAAAAAGGAATATCTAATGAATTCACTGGAAATATGTAAAAAAATAAAACCAATAGGTTCTACTGAATTTACAGCAACAATTTTGAAAACAATTTAAATGTGGGCAAATTGAAAAGGTTTCTTACAATTTAATTAAATTCGGTGAACTTTTCGTTTTACAATATTGAGTTGACCAATACATAACTCTCTTAATCAAATATAAAATACAAAAAAAAAAAATATTTTTTTATTTATTTATTTAGAATAGAAATAAATATAAATAGTTATTCCATTTATATTGTATATACTTGTACGTAAAGCACTGGCTGCTAGGGCTTTCGACTTGATTAATATTTACAGATTAAGTTATTACATTTTTATTACTTAAGTCTAAAGCAAATTAAATATTAGTTTGTACTTCAGTTACTTATATATTAAATAATTAATTTACATATTTGCATATATTTTACGAAAAGGTTAATGTTATTGTCATCTGTCCGATCGAGTAAGTCAGATGGTTTGTTGTTACCAAAAATCAAGACTCTTTGTTGATGTAAGTGTGCGCAGTGATCGAGGATATGAAGTATTGTGAAATCTTCCGAACCACATCAAATACATATGGATTTGCTTCTACCATTCAAAAGGTGTCAATGTGTCCCAAGTGTATGTATGTCCAATCCTTATGCGTGTGAATGTTTTTATAAGTTTGCAGGTAATTGTATTGGAATAATGTGGTTTTTGGCCTAATGGATTAGCAAGTTTATAGTAGTGGTTATAGTGTCTCCAATCGTTTAGACAACAGACCGACATATGTTTTTTAACGCATTTCTTAATATCCTTTCTGGTGAAGTATGCTGACGTATGCAAAGGGTCTTCGTTTGCTTCTTTAGCTCGTTCGTCAGTCATTTCGTTTCCTTGAATCCCTGTGTATCCAGGTATCCACATAATTTTGATTTTGTTATTGTGTTGAAAAATAAGGTTTTTTTTATTTTTGTAATCAGGTAGGAATTGTTTGATTGGTTAAAAATGGCATCTATGGCGGATTTACTGTCGCTGCAAATAACAGTTTTCTTTCCATTCCTAGCGGCAAAACGAACCGCTTCCAATATTCCAGCTGTGGTGACACCGTTCTTGTTTGTCAAAGCAAATGAGGTGGAGGTATCACTTTTAAACTCTCAACCATCTCTATAAGGTTGAATAGTTTCTTTATATAACTGAATATATTCCGTGTTGCTGGTAAATTGCTTGCGATATTGTTGTGTAGCGCTGATACAACTTGGGGATAATGTCATGGAAGGCGAAATTATTGAAGGTTCAACCACTGAGGGGCTCGTAATTGTCCCGAGTTGCTTGGAAATGGTTAGACAACGCATTATGGTTGTGGGTTTGTTGTATCTGCGTCGACATTGGAGAGTGCTATTTACATTCATGAGTGTTAACTCGTTTCTGCATAGAAGCAACTTTGGAATGAGTAGCAGTGTGTTATGGACCACACATTGCTGAATATCTGGTAATCCAGATTCTTTTAAAATAGCTTTGAATGGTGATGTTGGGAAGGCACGACTACTCCTTCTCGTTGGGAAATGGGTCTGTAATTCTCAATGCAGGAAGAAGGTTTATTAGGTTTAAGGATGGGAATGACTAAGGAAACTTTCCATTGTTGAGCATATATACCAGAGTTTAGTATTTTAATATAGAGGTTCACAAGTCTCTTTAAACGAGTATGGGAGATTTTTTAAGATGGGATAGGACATTTTGTCTGGATCGGGTGTTTTTCCTTTTAAGGTCGAAAGTGTCGTATCGAATTCGTTAAGTGTAATATCAGCATCAATGTGAAGTGCATTTGGAGAAGGTGAAGGTTATCTATTCGTTTTTTAATTGCGTTAAATGTAGGAGGAAAGTTTGTTTCAGAGGAATATGATGACCATGTTTCTCCAAATTTTTCCGCGGTTTCTTGGGGTGTGTAAATAGGTCCTGAGGGCGTGTTAATGTGGGATATACTGAATCTGTGTGTGGATCCTGTTAGCATTTTTATATCGGACCATATTTGTTTCGGCTTCGTAGTTGGGTTCATATTGGCTGTTAATTTTTCTAATGATTGCCTTTTAGCCAACCTTAACTCCTTTCTGAAGTTAGCTTAAGCCTTTTTATATTCAATTAAATTATTTGCGATGTAGACCTATACCCCATATGTCAGGGTTTTCTTCGCATATTCTGCACACTTCCTATGATGAATGCGAGCCAAGAACGCTCTTTTTCGCCACTTCGCCGCATGAAAACGTGGCTGAGGACGAACATGCTTCAAGATAGATTGATCGGCCTGGAGTTGCTGCACACGCGTCATGATGTTACTGCAGAAGATATTCTGGAAATATTCTCAAATCTTGCCTCACATTGTTTTGTTTTGGGAAATTTTTCTGTTCAATACACGAACCTGGCTACAGAAGTAAGGCCTCACTGAAGTAAGAGTTACAATGCAATTCCAACCTTAGGTTTTAACTGTACCTCAGAAATGAAATGCTTAAGTATAATTTTGAAAGATTTAAAATTTCCTTTAAATACACATAAGTATGTATGCAAATAAAAAACAGATACATATGTACTCTATGAGCAAAAAATAGTAAGGCTTTGTTCATAATTTTAAATTCTTAATTTATTCTTCAAAATCTATGGTCGTTTGAGTTTGCTGAATAGGCAGAAGTTACACAGAGCTAAATAAGGTGAATACGGTAATTGCGGCACAATATTAATTGAAAATTTGTCGAAAATCAATGCAGTATGCGACAGTGCATTATCAAATGCATCGCACAAAGGACGCACAACACATAGAATTCTTTGTTGACAGATTGGCCGGTCGGAAGGACTTCGGGCACCTCGATAATCGAAGAAAACTGTCAATATAACCTTGATTTTTGTCCTGCTTTGACGTGGTTTTTCGGCTTCGGCTCACCTTGGCACGATATCCGGCCGATTGATTGTATGTTTCATCGCCAGTAATAATACGTTTCATCCCATCCTGGCATTGTTTCAAAGACTCTGATTTTTTAGAAAAAATCGGGTTTTCACTTTACTTAGGCCTAAATTATCTGCTAGTAAGATTTTTGACTGTTAATCGTCGATTATTAAGCACCAATACCTTTATTTTATTGTCGTGCTGATCATCAATTGACGTTGATAGCCGTCTTGGCCGTGGTTCGTTGCCAACGCGTTCTCTACCACTCAACGGATTGGATTTCGCGTGAAATTTAAATTAAAAAGCCTTACTATTTTTTGCACACATAATTATACTAGGCGATTATGTGAAGCGAAAATATATTTATTTTCAAAATAATAAATGACATAAGCAAAAAAGAAATACTTTCGTTTCCGCTTCAGTGTACATTAATAACGAAAACAAGTGCAGACTACAACAATAGCCAACATAAACAAAACATAATTTCTTCAACAATCGTGAAAATAAGCTCCCGAATAGCTGTTACATCTGTGTTGACAGCGGGTGTTCCAATGTTGACACCAACACAAAAACAGCAAAAACTAAAAGCAAGCTTCAGCCGACTATGGCGGCTGTGTGGAGCATAAACGACAACAAAAACAAACAATATGGTGAAGTCTGTGTCTGGAAAATCAACCACTGTATGGGGGAGTTGTGTTCTTGATTTAGTTGTATTCTCTTTGTTGTTTTTATTGTTCACTTAATAAATTTGTGTAACTAACTACTCAGCAGCTGTCTTCGCAGCACCAACATATTTCATTTTCTACGTTTTCTTCCGTCTTCAATAGACTACGTAAAAATTTAGGGGCGTTGTATGCAGTTTAACTTTTTATACTTTGTGTTTGAATTTTTTCCATTTTGTTACAATGAGTGTGATTGCCAACTTCTGGGGATTGGAATATTTTTGGGTCACATTGTACTTCATAAATGGATTTCAACACCCATCTGGAGGTAAATTATCGTGAAGTGCGACGGAAAATGACGACTACAAATAATGTTAATAAGTTTAACAACAAAATGTTTTCGAAAAATAACAAAAAAATAGTAAGGAAGGGTTAAGTTCGGGTGCAACTGAACATTTTATACTCTTGCAAATTGCAAGAATTAAAGCCAGGGAAATATTTTAAGGTGTAAAACTAATCATATAGAATAAAGTCAGCCGGATGTTCGAAAATCCTGATATTGGTTATATACGGGTTAGGCCAAGTTTTCGGTCAAATTTATCTATTAATAAAAAAGATACACTGTTATCAATAAAACACGCTCGCTTATTTTCATAGGGGTAATACACATATTGGTCGATATATATGAGGTATAAAGTCATCCCAAAATTCGAAAATCTTTATATTAAGTAAATGGAGGCTAAGGGACGTATTGGTCCAATTCAATCCATTTTTGACATGCAGACATACCATTATAAGAGAAAGGTTATACTTTAATTTCAGTATATCACACATTGGCCGACAATTTCGAACAAAAGACAACTATAGGTGCCGGTGTCTACTTAAATATTAGGTACGTAGGAAGTGGAATTTAAAATTGTGCTTTATTCGAAGTAGGAGTGGTTGTTATCCGATTTTTACACTACGACATATGAAATTAAGGTAAATGCCACATACATGCGTGGTAGTAGTCCGATTACGATCATTTATTTATATATTACCCTATATGTACATATATATCTGGATTAGTTTTATGTGATAAGTACAACCATCAGTATAAAAAGAAAACAGGAAACCCACAAGTTAGGAAGGGCTAAGTTCTGGTACAGCCGAAAGTTTCATGCTCTTGCAACTTGCAAAGATTAATCCTGGGGTAATACATTTAGGTATGTACTTAAGACTGGACTAGAGCAAGTTACATGGGAAGTACGCGCCTATTTTCATGCTGTAATAAAAGAATATTGTAAAAATGATATGTACTAAATTTAGGCGAAATCGGTTGATCGGGTATCGAGATATGGGACTACACCAAAAAGTGTGTGGTGCCACATCCATTTAATGTGTCTGGCGTAATTAGTTATGGATTTATTGTGCTTTTAGTAGTTTTGAAAAGTACCGTTTTATGAGGAGTGGACGGAGTTATGGTAGAAAATATATTTTCTCTAGGCGAATTTGGTTTTTGTAGCTTTGGTGGTTTAGGAGATATGTACATTCAACCTATTAGAGAGCGGGTACACGCTCACTTTTTGATAAGTTTTAGCCCTCAGGTGTCACTTTTTGCGATTCCCTCTTACAGTTCTTTATCTTGACTTAGTTTTGCAAGCCACCTCATCATTGGTTAATTACCCAATCATCAAAATTTTCTGTTAAAGTTTCTATGACTTTCTTAAAGCCTTATTCATATTTCTAACCAAAACTTGGTTTCGTAATCAAAGTCCTTATGAGTTTCACGGTGTGTATGTGCTAATTTCCGGACTAATTCTTTCAATATATTAGAACTTCGGTAGCCGTGGCTTGTTGGAATAATACTGCAACATTTTTCACAGTATTCACCAAATTTGTGTTTTGTGTCACTTTATTTTGCTTTCAAATTTCAAAGGTCGATCTTTAGGAATTTGGGTTCTGTAAGGGGGGTAACACCGGTACAAAACCTACTATATGTATGTATGTTCTGATAAAAAAGAAACCGTTGTGCAAATATAATGTTTGAAATTTACTACAATATAAAATCATTTCTACCTCAAAGGTTTTCTCGTCTAAATTTAATTTGAAAAGTGTCAGAACTATTTAATTTAATGAATGGTTGGCGCTATAAAAGTTGAAATTGAAATTATTAAAAACTACCTGAAAGGGCTGTGAGGATTTAGGTATGTCTAATCGAATATAGAGAAGCAAATCATTTGACAAATTGGTTAAGCCCCATTTGATACTCTTGCAACATATAGCTATAGAGTATAATAGTTTTGTTCACCTAACGGTTAATGTATCACCTAAAATTAATCAGACAGATATAGGGTTATATGTACATATATAAAGGTTAGGGTGACGAGACGTGTTGAGATCTGGACAGACATACCGTTCTTCGTCTGTCTTTGTAGTCTGTAATTTGAGCCTACAAACTGATTGAACTATACGTACGTGCAAAAGTATGCGTCATATGTTTAGTAACTCTTCTTTGGATTCATCTGTTATCCTAATAACATGAATATGAGCCTATGATTCGTCGTACAAATAGGGGCTGATTCACATACAACTTGTGCTTCCTTTGGGTCAGACATTTGCTTTGGCATAAAAGTTAGATGTATGCTTTTGTACATTTTAGGTACGTCCACGTAGCAAGGCGACGCAAAATGTTGGGCCACTCTCATCTTTTTACACTTTGACAACGTTGAAAGCAAAGCATTCATTCTGGGATATCCTTTACTTTCCTCGCATCGTTGTTAAGGTATGAATTGTCAAGCAAAGCGAAGAAAGTTGTATGTGAATGTGCCATAAGAGTGCGTATATTCTCACATATGTCTGTGTATTAGTATATTTACATTTGAAAAAATGCATCGGAGCACGTATTCTTTAAAGCGAACATCAAAGCTGACTTGTCTTTCGACTGTAGGTAATTTGCATTTTATTCAATGTCACACAAGTTTGATAGCCAAGTTCGTTCCCATGAACCCCCATGAATCCCCATCCATGTGTGCAAGTTTGTATAACTCCTAAAAACCAACAGCGCTGCCATCAAAGAGTAATGAAGTGTCTAAAATTGTATGGCCTCCATCACCACTTCTTACTCTCGTTAACTTCCGTGCGTGCTTATACCTACCATGACATAAAACCTTATTGACGCATAAAAGTATTCACCTCGAGGTCGGCAGGAAGTTTCACTCTTGGCTTGAGCGTTTCTCGGTCGCAAATATGTAATTCATGTAATTCATATGCAGAAGATTAATTAGAGCGCAATTTATATAAAATGCGCCGTTAGAAGCAATTGACAGTAGAAGCTCTTTGGAACAAGTACTCAAACCCCTCCTCTAAAATATGTTGCTTAAACTTGGTAAATGGTACAAACTCGAAAATAGTGTTGCGGAAGAGAGTGAGCGAAATATCTCGACCCTTTTAATGGAGATAATTTCATCTCTAAACAATATGTACAGAGGGTTTACTAAAGAGAAATACTTGTAATCAGTACGTATATAAGAGGTCTTATTCAAGAAAGTCGTACTCATTCAGTTAATATACCTTTCGTATTTCCCGATAATGCAAAATGAAACTATGAGAGGAGCTTTACCAATTTTATATATAATTTTTTTGGCGTCATATTAAAGTATTCTCTAGAGAATATTAAGAAGCCGAAGGTACTCAAAATGTCGTTTTATGACAAGTTAGAGTGGTTGCAGTCCGAGGCTCACACGTGTTAAAACATAAAATTAAAATGTTATGAACCAAATTTAGCTCATCTCAGTCAAGTAGTTTGTCATAAAATTTGTGTGTTTATAAAATTTCATTTTCAATGGGCAGTGTCGAGCTCATTATGCTATTTTCAGAAATCGTGGAATGTTGCATATTATAAAGACTCACTACAGTAATAATAGAACCTGGGTCAGCCTTAAAGCAAAGGTGTATGCGAAAGCGAAACCTCTACCATCTTCCTAATGTAATAACATTATTCGTACCTTGATGAACAAACGCAATTGCGTTTATTTTCAAGTCATGAAATTAATTAGTCTTCTGCTTGCAGCACTTCGACCGCGTTATGTGTGATAACATGTAGTACATATTCAGCCCATGTTTTCTGTTGTTTTCCATTTCTAATTAGCATCGCATTTGAATGCTAATTCTGCTGGGCACTTGAGTACTCAAGACGCATTTGTATATAGTATGCTACTGGCAGGCCACAGCGGGCGTACAGTTGGCCTCTAAGTTTTCAATGCACCATTTATGACAGCCCTTCCTACAAAGTATTTCTCACTGTCTGCTCCGTGCTGTTTCTTTCTACTATGTAGAGTAATTTGAAGAACTTGAAGAATCTAACTAGTGCAAATGAGCTTTTGAATATTTATGTACTGTGTAGACTGCAAGCGCTACTCCCAATAAATTATTAGAAATATTACATATGCATATATATATAGTAGGTACATATGCATATTAAATCAATAATATTTTTGTTTGTAAAGTCAACCAATCTTTAGCAGACATAGTTTCCTGTAATATTACGTCAGTTTGCTTGAAAAAGTTACAGCTCTGCAATAATATTTGCTGATATTTCAAAGGCCTATGAGAGGAGTGAATAAATATTTATTGGATCATCGTAAGATTACAGAGTTATAACGAAACCTATTCATTAGAAATAAAGCAGTTATTAAAGAAATTATCCCCCTTTAACTGGGGTTTATTATTTTTGAAGCAAACCAGTAGTATTTGGTGACTGTTCACATAACCTATGATGAGTGATCCCGCGGCAACACTTATTATCTATCAGTCAAATCATTTTCACAGACCTCAAGAGATTCAACCCCCTCTTATACACTCTAGCAAGGTACAATAGTTTAGTGAATCTAATGATTACACTGGTCTACAAAATGTAACTTTTTGTGTGCCTTTCAATTGAATACTTTATTTTTATATTGCTTTGAGGTTACTGAAAAGGAAAACAAGAATATGTTTTTTGAATTTGCTCTTATTTTGGAAATATACCTAATATACAAAATTTGCCTTTTAGTAACACGTTAAAGTACAAAACATTTTATAAAGTAAGGAAGAGCTAAGTTCGGATGTCACCGAACATTTTATTCTCTCGCATGATAAAGTGATAATCGAGATTTCATTATCCGTCAATTATATATTTTTTATTTTGCTGTAAAATTAATTAGAATTAAATTCTGAGAGATTTACCGATATTTTCGGTGCAAAATTAGGTTAGGTTAGGTTAGGCACTGAGTTCTTCGCGTTCGATATCAGGGACCTTGAAAAGTTATAGTCCGATCACGACAATTTTTCTACAAGGGATGCCTCAGCTCAAATACCGTATCACGGATAATGGAATCTCGATTATCACTTTATCATGCGAGAGTATAAAATGTTCGGTGACACCCGAACTTAGCCCTTCCTTACTTGTAATTTCTCGTATTGCCCAAACAACCATGAAAGACTGCTCTAAAAGATTCCCATGCTTCTTTTTCAAAGCCCTGTAAAACTGAATCAAAGTTTTGGTCCTTTAGAATCTCTCTTATTTGAGGTCCGATAAAGATTCCCTCTTTAATTTTTTCGTCGCTTATACGTGGAAATTTACATCGCAGGTTTTTGAATGCTAGTCCATCCTTGCTGAGAGCCTTCACAAAGTTTTTCTTTAGTCCCAATTTGATATGTAAAGGTGGTAGAAGAATTTTTTGGGATTTAACTAGAGGAAGGTGCTGGACGTTCTTTTCTCCAGGATTCAGGCTTAGTCTAGCATTCCAATCTTTTTTTATGTAATGTAAAGATCTAGCCCGACTATCCCACTCGCACAAAAAACAACAGTACTTGGTATAGCCCATTTGTAAACCCAACACCATTGCTATGACTTTTAGATCACCACAAATCTGCCATTCGTGCTCTGAGTATGATATAGCATCTAAAATTAATTTCATATTTTCGTATGTTTCTTTAGTATGCACAGCGTGGCATAACGGAATCGTTGGTTGTGTGTTACCATTATGGAGAAGAACAGCTTTTAAACTTAATTTTGAGGAGTCTATGAACAGCCGCCATTTCTGTGGATGGTATTCAATGTTCAAAGCGTGCATCAAGCCATTTACGTTATTACAGAATGCAAGATGGTTTTCGGATTTGAAATAGGGCATCAAGTTCTTCTGACGATATCTGTATAAACTGATTTTGACATCCGGTTGAATCGAATTCCATTGCTTAAGTCTCGATCCTAGTAATTCCGCTTTATCTTTTTGCAAATTTAAATCTCGTATAAGGTCGCTGAGTTCATCTTGCGAAATTCTATGAGGTTCGTCACAAAAAATATTGTCACCCACAAACTGTGGCGATTGTGAGGTTGTAGGCTCATTGTAGTCAACTTCCATTGAATTAATCGCTTCTTCAGAATCTTGCTGGTATTCTTCGGGAGGTCGAGGAACAGGTAAATCGATTCCATGTAGTACAGGTCGCGATACAGAGGCTACGTCAGGGTATACTACGCTTCGTTTCTTTTTTCGTGATATACCGTGCTGAATGGATGGAGTCAAGCAAAAGTAACAGTCATTCGCATGATTGGTAGGTTCCCTCCACATCATTGGTACACCAAAAGGCATTGAACATTTCTTTTTGTTTAGCCATTTAATCAGATTTGTGGAGCAAGTTGTGCAAATTTCCGCGGGTAATCTCTAAATATTTTGAGTTATCATCATTAGTGTGATAAATCTGTCGCGCTACCCTCTATTATATGTTCAACGAGTGAAATACAATCAATATAGTATATTTTCATGTAGAAGGCAATTTTGATGTAGACCAGTGTTATTATGCTTGTATCACGTAAAACTAGAGATGGATAAAGAGTTATATCATGGACTCTCTTTCCATCCGTCCGGTATCTCATAGACCAACACCAATATATAAAGAGATAGAGCTTACGCAGACAGTCGTGCAATAAATTGAAATAACTAAGCACTAAATTAGAATATAAAATTGGCAAAAGGGATAGGATTAGTAAGGAGAACATGTGGTATACATTTTTTTGTAAATCCGAGTTTTCTGTATGTATCTCCAAAATCATTCATGCCAAAAATTCGCTCCGAACAAATCACTAAGGAATCTCTACCGACACTGTTAAAATAAATAACTACCTACTAAACGCCCGATAAATTAATAACTAAATACGCTAGAGACATTAAATTTTATCCCGAGATAGTATAAGCTTTATAGGAGCGGAAGCACTATGAACGGAACATGTAGACTGCAGTATCTATAGTTCACTTTTGACCCAAAATATCGGTCAATGTATGAGATATATAATGTGTCAAAAAGGGAATGAATCCGGTTAAAACTTCTCTTAGCCCTCGTATACTAAAAACAAAGATTTTCGTACTTACGTGTGACTATTGAATCAACCCCCATATAACTAATATCAGGATTTTCGAAAATCCGGCTGACATTACTCCATATGATTGATGATTGTATGTGAGGTACCTTAATAAAACCCAGGGAGCATTTTATTAGTCTGTGGCATGTTGATTTTATGGAGTATTGGCTAAAATAGATAAAATCGAATCAACACTACTAAAGTCCCATATACTACATTTAATGATTTTCTTTATTCTATCAAGTTTTATGTCGAATATGTCAGTTCATGAGTATTATTTACAGTAAGTCAAGTAAGAGCGTGGTCGACTTTACCGGCAGTTAATGAAAGATTTTGCTCTAATTCCTTTGCCAACCGATAGAGGGAAGCTTTGTCCTTGTCCACATTAAAAGCCATGAGTGCTAAGTACGCGTCGCGCTACAAGGCTGTGATCCATCCGAAAGGTCCCAAAATGTTGCAATCAGCGGCTGCTAAATATATGAGAAAGTCAAAGGCATTTGTATAGAAGTGGATACAGAACGTGGTTTGATAGGAAAAGTAAACCAAAAAGATTAAAAAAAAGAATAGTGAATCTGTTTTCGCGGAATCCTGCTTTAACACTGCGGCAAGGACAAGCAAAATTAATGGCAAAAGGTTTAGATATATCCTACGAATCTATCCGAACTGTTCTTCATACTCATGATCTGAAATGGCGCAACACAATGAAGAAGCCTCTGTTGACTGAAAAACTCTGTACTCAGTGGAAAACTCAATCTGGCATCGTTACATTGGATTGGCTGTCGCAGTCGCCCGATGCAAACCCTATTGAAAATGTGTGGGCATATATTAAACAGAAGCTTCGTGGAAGACGCACATACATACACTTTGAAGCAGTTGTCTTACGAACTTCGTCGGATCTGGAGATCCTTGCCACTAGAATACGCCGTCAAATTAGTAGAAAGCTTGCCTCGGAGATGCCAGGCAATTATCGACGCCGGTGGTGACTGGACACATTATTGACCAAATTGCATCATTGTTTGTAATGTGTACAATGTATATATAAATATGAAAGTTTCATAAAATAATTTTTTTATAAATTAACACGACCACGCTCTTACTTGACAGCCTGTAAGTATGAAATTGTTTCAAAATAAGTTCTCGAGTATACCTGAAAAGTGCCAAAATTGAAACAATAAAGGGACGGGCTCCCTTTATCGGTCCCCAAGATACCCCATAAAATGATTTCTTCATTCCACCTAAGTATATTTAAAGAGTTCAGGTTGGTCGAATTATTCGAAAAATTATGTGGTTTAGCGCTAACATAGAATGGAATTTGTCTAGGCCTTGGCCTAAACCTGATATCCCTAATATAGTGCATTCCGAACCTCTGGTTGACTTTTTCATAAAAACACAATATATTAAATTTAATAATATATTATAACAATCGTATATAAAACGACTCGTGTCTACAATAATGTTAACCAAATATGATAATGATGCTACGAAACATGACTATGAAATCGTGACTGGTGGGAATTGTTGATTTACGCGTATGTACCTGAAAATAAATAGCAGTCGACTGTATGGATGTTTCAAGATGATTCGAATCCAACAAACGCACTTCCAAGCATACGGTTGCTTGTTTTTTTTTTGGAACAACTGCATATATCTCTATCCTACGACTAGTACAAGGTGGAACAGTAAATTCTGAGTAATATACAATCAACTGTTTGACAATGCATACTCTCACACATTGACTGAAACAACTGTGCTTTTGAGTACTCAAAACATCAATTTGATGATTATTGTCCTGACGTGGAACCGAACGACTTCTTCGTATTTCCGTAATTAAAAGACAGTTGAACTCAGATGTTTACTTTCAGATTTCAGATTCGTGTTGGAGAAAAAGTCCGCAAAACATTGTTGCGGAAAACAGTGTTTTCTGATAAGTCTGGGTTCCGGAGGAATTGCCAATGATCTCTCTTCACTTTCCTTCACTGATTATAAATTAAATATTTTTGTTATACAATATATAATTTGATTTAAAAAAATACAGATTTCAACTGGAGGAACAAAATTGTAATACTATAAGCAAGCACCAATACAAAAGTATTGGTAGAGTACAAAAGTATGTAGAAGAATAGGTATATATGTACATACATACTTGCTAAATAAATAAACACATTACTCCCACCGTTTATATGTCGTTCATCAGCGATTGATGCAACGATTGGGCTTCCTGAGCTCGAATTTACTTTGCCTCACATTTAATTTATTTCAATTTTCACAATCAACTGTTGACCAAGTGAATAAATTATTTCTTTCTTTGCTTCTGCACGCTTTATTTAGACTTCGCTTCCGTCGGTTCTCCATAGTTCTTAGCACATATTGCATACACGATAAATTACATGAAAGTGCTCTTATACATATACAAAGAAATGTATATATAGTACATACTCGTATAGTACAGCTAAAATCCGCTAAATCTGTATGTATGTGTAGTTGTATAATACGAGTTAGTTGTTTGTTTTATACAATTTATTTTAATCAAATTGATTTATTATCTTTTGCAGGATTTCAATTTATTTAATGCCAGGTGATTTGTTACTATTTTGTAAATGTATATGTACTCGTAGAAGTGGCTTATGTATGAACAACTGATATGAAATGCAAGCACAACTAGTTAACCGACTGACTATCTTCGATAAAAACAAATGATATTTTTTACGTCTACTTTGTTGACGAAAGAATCTCAGTGTTGTACCTCGGACTTTGATATCTGCGTGAACTGAATAGAAGGAGACGGAGAATTCTGTCAATTTACAATAAAGACAAAAATATCGCAATTCAATCTCCCTTTCAGGATTAAAAATTATGATAGAAGAATCATTGCCTTAAATGGTATTTTGGTTGTATATACTAAAGATTTAATGGTAGCATACCATACCTTATCAAAAAATTATTATTATAAAAAAGGTGCATTGGTATGGATATTTTATCTAATCCATTGAGTTGCCGAATAGGGCGATATTCTAAGTGATATCAGAGGTAAAGATAAACTAATTACATACACACTCACTAAAATATTTAAGTTAATTTAACCGTAAATATATTTTAATTTTTTAACAAGTTAATATCATCATTCGTTTTTGTTAAAAACGAATAAATTGGTTTATGTTGGAAACTAATTTTAAATGGCATCAAGGGTGGATTCAGAGTAGAATTTTAGGGGAGGGAACTATATAATTCTGTACTTGATTTGAGAGATGTGTAACTGTAGACTATAATTTTATTTTTGATACATATTTTAACATTTATTTTACAACACAAACTCATTTTACTAAAATGGAATTCAATACATCTAAAATTCACTGGAAATAATGTATAACTTTTAACTTTTAGGAGCTCTCCCCAAAATAAATATGTTAATTTTCGTATATGATGTAACTATAGAGTATCACTTAGAACTTCCCTCGCCTTTTGTTTAGGGTCCTTGTTGCACTCTAAAAACCCTCGCTTAGACAGGCTGGAACGCCAATTTTGGAAATGATCAAATACGGTAACTTCTTTATAATTCTATCCATAGGTAAACAAAAAATATTAAACATTTATAAACACAATCTTTGTTTTTTATACTTAAGTTGTAATGAAGCTTTTTAATGCTCCTGCTTCTTACAAGTATAACTTCTGAGGTATACTCGCCGTGTCTAGGGTTCGTTACAATAAATTTGTAAACATTGATGCAATTTATATAGCTACAAATGCCCAATGTGCGGCAATGTGTTGGCTAACATTTGGAGCAAGTTAGTCATTGATAATTTTCCAGTCGTTGCTGAATGTGTTGCACCAACTGTTACTGGACTAGATATTGAACAGGCTATGATGCTGAAAAATAATGCTACTTGGTAAGCTAATCATGTTCGTGAGTCACAATATTTTTTACAAATAGTTAAATGTGAAACTATTGCATGTTGCGGTGTAAGAACGGATGTAATCTTTGGAAATTATAAAGATGACCTTCCTATAAATGTTCTCTTGGACCTGAAACTCGTCCACAATGGATGATAAAAAATTCTTCATTTGCTATTAAGACCCTGCAACTGCCGAAGGAATAAGACCTCAAGCGAAAAATACAGGCAACTCTTCGCTTCGGAGAAGTCAAAATACTCCAGTTACGGTTGGAACTTATATACACCGACGGCTCAAAAACAGCAAACAGCTCAACGTTCGCAGTCCACAAAAAGAAAATGGCGACTTGATTCCGACACGGCACTCTTCCACACAATATGATCATCATTTACGGCCGAAGTCGTCGCTTTATTAGAAGCAGTTACTTATGTAAATCACACCAGGGGAAAGTATATCGTATGCACCGACAGCAAATCTTGCATCGAAGCCATAGAAATCGCCGGAAAACACACAAAATGAAATAGTCGCCATACGCACCAATCTTTTAAAATATCCAAACAAACTGAAACTGATGTGGATCCCGGGGCACACAGGGATATCTGGTAATGAAAAAGCAGACGCAGCTGCGAAAAATGCAGCAAATACACCAACCATAACTTTTGGTTATTTCACAAAACAAGACATTACAACTGAGATTACACGCCTAAGGAAAAAATCAGCAAAAGATAATTGGAGTGGATATATTCATCACTATTCGAAAATCAACCCGTTCAGAATTAAGCCGACCTACACTGCCGATATCACCTTACGCGCCATCAAGCCCTTTAACCCGCTTACTTCTGGGACACACCA
Source organism: Bactrocera dorsalis (assembly GCF_023373825.1). Lineage (NCBI taxonomy): Eukaryota > Metazoa > Arthropoda > Insecta > Diptera > Tephritidae > Bactrocera > Bactrocera dorsalis. Next base: position 53,293,401 of record NC_064305.1, read on the forward strand.
TAATTACACACGCTTATTTATTGCAACGTGCCCCGCATGGAAACTGCCCATTCTGCGACGAAAACGCAACGATAGAACACATATTAACCGCTTGCCCTATAACTGCAACAATTAGACAGGAGATTTTTAATTCGGCCGATCCATTCCAGCTTCTGAATGAGCCCACCAAAAAAGGACCAATAAACTGATGAAACATCACTGATCTATAATTTTTCTTACATTAGGAAAGGTACACCAAGATCTACTTCGAAAATGCGAAATTAAAAGATAACTTACAAATTTAACTCACTACACCCTACTTCCTAAGTAGCTAATCTATCCTTTTCATTTACTGTTCTAATATTATTAAAATTAAACATACGACATGTATGTGTGTATAGCATTACAGACAGCCGAAGGAAAAAAGGCCTCATGATGCTAGTGCTGCTTAGATATTTATTGTGAATAGACTATTAAGTATTGTACAAATAAATGTATAAAAAGTAAAGAAAATAAAAAATAAAAAAAAAAAAAAATATTAGAAGGAAGGATTTTTGACCACCACCTGATATTGATAAAATCTCCAAGCCATCATCCCATCGTGAAACAAGGTTCAATCACTGATAAATATTGCTCTAAGTCGAGTCATACCTGTTTAAAATATCGTGTAGCACATGGGGCCTATATTTCTCTCCACATTAAGCCACCAATCAACACAAACAATCACATAATAAACAAGAGCTGT